>NC_139717.1:36246710-36279210 GCF_964188405.1 Protomyctophum parallelum | reverse complement strand
TAATTATAGTATAGTGTACAAATGGACCCGTAATGGTCCATTTCATCCCATTTGCACGTCACACTCTGGAGTCAAATGTGCGACGGAACAATAAATAGATATGCATCAGGTCCTCGGGGTGCACAGCGAACAGACGAACTCATTCGACCTGTAAACTACACAATATATAAAGAACCCACAACAGCACTTGAACGGTTACAGCAGCCACCTCTGAACAGACTTGGTAATATGCATAATAAACGCGTGGGGGGGCGGAATGTAGGCGGGAGTTCATAAGTGTACAATGCATGTGTGTCTGGGGTGGGTGTGCATGGCATGCACCACTCATTGCCAATGGCTCTGGAAAGAGTTGTGAAAGTGAGCATGTTTCTAGCCAAGCAGAGGGTGAAAGGTGGCAGGGAGACGGGATGGAGAGCCACATACAGCCACCAGTTGCTAAGCGACATTCATCCTGCTTTCCTCTCCTCCGCTGGTTTGCTGTAGTTCCCGCGGTTTCATTTTATACCAGACGGAGTGTGCGACCATAGAGGAAAACGAGGCAAAAGACACTTTTTTTCCTGTGGATGGATGGATGGCTGGATGGATGGATGTGCCCTTTAGAAATGACTAATTTCAAGCCCACATGTGAGCGCACTTGTGCATTTAGCGTTCATGCATGATGTTTGTGTTACTTTTTTTTCCCCAAGAAGAATAGAGACATTTATGTTTACATGCATGCAAAATTGTACGTGCCGAAACATGAATTATGTCAATAGATCCATATACATACAATAATATGGAACTAAATCTTTTATGTTTCGTCCAAAACAGAACAGACTGAAATTGTCGAGGGCTGTGACTAAGCTCTGTGACTAAAGTTCATTGGTTGAACGTTAGTCGGTTGGCTTTGGTTGCAGATTGGCAAAGGCAGACAAAAAAAAGAGGAAAAAAAACCCTACGTTTTTTTAGACTTGGCTTGTGGACTCTTTGCACCTGTTCTGCATTAGACACTGTGGAAGGAGGGAGGGAGAGAGAGAGAGAGAGAGAGAGAGAGACAGAGAGAGAGAGTAGATACAAAAAGAGAGATAGAGGCTAAAGGGCAGTATTCCCTCTCCTCTCCTCTTTAGCTCATGCCCGTTTTTGTTTGTCACAGCAGAAAAACTGCTTCTCGCACGCGGCCATCTCCATCCCCACTGTGTTACCCTTTATGCCCGCCTCACATCATTAATACTCAAGGGTGTCTGTGTGTGGGTGTGTGTGTGTGTGTGTGTGTGTGTGTGTGTGTGTGTGTGTGTGTGTGTGTGTGTGTGTGTGTGTGTGTGTGTGTGTGTGTGTGTGTGTGTGTGTGTGTGTGTGTGTGTGTGTGTGTGTGTGTGTGTGTGTGTGTGTGTGTGTGTGTGTGTGTTTTTTTGCCTTGTTGCCAGTTTCTCATGCGTCCCTTTGGACAGCACCTATTGCTGAAACAGCTGCTCACCTTGTTTCCTGTTCATCACATTTCCTGCTCCAACAAACAAACACAAATACATGATATGGAACAATACATGATATGAAACCCAAGTAGTTTTTAGATACACAATTTGTAGTTTATATTCTATTTTGAAAGTATAGCTTTGTGTGCTACAGTAGTGCTGTATAATAACATTGACTTGTGACCTTGACATGTTGACCTCTACAGTACATACTGTAGCTTGGAGACCATTAATAATTGCTGCATTGCACTTTCCATTATTTGCATCTCGCAATATAATGAGGCTAATAAGAAATCTCATCATCATACTTAACAATGTTCAAGATTCATATAAAATTTCCCCTCTTTGTCAAATAATAATAATACAATAATTTGTTGCTTAACCACTTCAACCGGGTGTCCCTATTTTGGGCATGTCATTATACGTGAGAATTTGTCTTGAATTGATGAATTTTCAATGTTCCAAAATAGCAGAGCTCACCACATGTCACAATGCGACTCTTTGTGAGTTTGTAGATCTGCTATTTCCAGAATTTCCTCACAATACCATCCCTCAACGATTACTAAAACAGAGGTAACATTGGCTGAGGAATGATTAATGCCATAAAGTAGCAACAATTCCCTCAATGATCAAGAAAGTTCAAAATGTCACAAATGTTCAACCCTTTGCAATGGCCCGTTCACCTGCCCTTGTCCTGGGTAGGGTATCCCACCGCATGTTCCCTCCATCATACGCTCTCCTCGCCTCATGGGCATCAACCTGTCAAACTGCATTGCCTCCAACCTTTCACCCCTGTGAACTCTCGCCCACCCCACATATGTTCTCTCTCAACCCCCTTCTACACTGTAACCCCCATCCCCCAATCTGCACCGCAACTCTCATTCCTTCCACTTCACCCGCTTAGCCCTTATCTCCACCTGCCACATTTATCTCTCCTCATCTCCAAATCCCTACAGACCTCCTTCATGTACACTATTTTAACATTTGTACCGATGGAAATATTGCACCCCTCTTCAGTGACTGAATCCCTTTTTTACACTCTGTCTATAACAGAGTTTTTCTGTACTGTACAGTATGCATATATGTACTGTATGTCCCCTCAAAAGGAGACTAATCACAGCTCACATCATGGAACAGAACCACCTCTGCCCACAAACGAACACTGCATGAACATGTCTGCACAACCATGGAAATTCCTGATTTAGTGAACATGTTGTGAAAGTGGTAGTTGATAATCTAAGAAGGTAAATACTACTATTAACTTGTTGTACTAGATTATTCAGTGAATCTCACCAACATTGCTCTTTTGAACCACTTTAGCTGTAGTTGCATTATTTATGGTATATGAAGAGTAAAAGATCACTATTTCGGCCAAAGCGACATACTGTATAGGCATTTTAACTCGTGTGGTTGTGACATTCTACACTAGTTAAAATGCCCACGCCAATTTGTCAACACAGGGATGATGCCATCACAATCTTTCGTGTACAGTAGTACGACTTTGCCACTGAACGCCACATCGTGATTTATGTATAGCTTTGTTTACAAACTGGCCTGGCCACACAGTAACGTGCACAAAGACGGGAGGAAAGGTCGGAAACTGGCAATGCGTCACGAGGTCACACAAATCTGATCCAGGAAATGGCAGGGAAACTGTGCAAGCTTAAACAATTAGCAAATGACTCAGGTGACTCTCCTGTCTTCCTCCAGTCTGAGTCTACGGGCGTCCAGGGAATGTCAGAACAAAGAGCGTCTGTTGGAGCAGAGGTTCCGAGCCGCCCTCAGGGACTTCCAGCAGTGGCTGGTCAATGCGAAGATCAGCACCGCCAAGTGCTTCGATGTACCACAGAGCGTTGCGGAGGCCTCCACTGCTCTGCAGAGGATCCAGGTGAGAGAGATGTTTCCTTCCGGCCTTTTTCAATCTCATATAGTCGTGGGAGCACTTACGGACAGAAGCACTTGAATTCATGACATTTACTCTGATCTTGCACTTAAGTCACTCTGGATACGCATCTGCTAAATGCCTAAATTATAAACTGTTACACTATAGCAGTCTGGGGCTTTGCTCAAGGGCAAAATATGTTATCCCCATAGCCACATATCTGAATGAACCGTTCATTACAATGGTAATTTATGAGCAAAAGCACCGGAGAAACATGGCTAAATTGGGAAACCATGATGTTGAGGTTGAAGGACCAATTGGTTTCAGAGGGAGATTTCTCAAGAGTATTGACATGCCCACTGTGGAGTATCCTCTGGTGGGCTTGATGGGGTGACAGTGGCTGGTCCTGCTGTATAGCCTAGATGAGCTGGAGCCAGGCACACCACTGTTGGGGGAAATGAAATCCCCACAGCAGGGTCTCCCTTCAGCATTGGCTTTTCAATATACCGTTGTCTCTATCCCTGTATCTCTCTCTCTCTCTCTCTCTGTCTGCCTCTCTATCCCCTCTGATCTCGCTCTCTGATGTGTATGTGTGTGTGTGTCTCCTTCTGTCTCTTTGTGTATTATGGCAGGCATAGCAGTGTGACAGTTTCTTTAGAGAACCCCAGGGCCCCTTCTATAGGAGTCAGGGACATGTCCGTTAAGCTAGACATCCCCGCGTTTCCCCACACCAGACGGCTAATTACCTCTGACACCTGTCCACAGGTTCAATATAACAAACCACCACAGATTGCTATCACACATCAGGAGCTCAGGTTTCAGGCTGAGCTCCTGCACTCACGTGAAGGGGCTGAGTAGATGCAATCAAGTGTATTTGAGTGCATTGAGTAACATTTTAAGATATTTTTTTTGCGGCTTACGCCTTTTATTGATTTTTTAAGGGACAGATAGTAGGCTGACAGGAAACGGGAGAGAGATGGGGGGATGACATGCGGTAAAGGCCGTGTCGGGTTCGGGAGTCGAACCCGCGGCACACCGCGACTGGATCACCAGTCCGGTGCCCAGACCGTTACGCTACGGCCTGGGCCCATTGAGTAACATTTTGTCATTAATTCAGAGCTTGTGAATGAGAAAATCTCAGAATTTGAGAAAAGCACATCCGAAAATCTGAAAAATCATATTTATTTTAGGGCTGTTTTTTTTTATCCAAAAAGGGAAACACTTTGCTGGTCTTTCTTTGTGTGCTGCGCCTGCTTTCTTCTCCAGGAGTTTTCTGTACTAGATTAGTGGATGAAACCATCTGTTGTGTGGAGGATATGACGGTGGAGTGGAGAGAGGAATATGGACGCGGTCATGTTTTATTTATTATTGACTTGGTGGGGAATGTGGAACAATGTTTCCACATGGCTGACCTCCAGGAGGGCAGCGGCACGGGGGGGTAGACATGCATTGTGTCACGCTTAATTGGTGTTATACCGTTACAATAGCAGCAGGGAGAAAAGTAAGCAAAGAATGAAAGAATGAAGGAAAGTGCTATAGAGGCTAGAGCACACGAGGAATGAGAGAGAACTACCGGTAGAAGAACAGAAAGTAGGCCCTCATGAAAGAAAGAAAGAAAGTGACAGACTCAGACCATCTGTGTGTGTGTGTGTGTGTGTGTGTGTGTGTGTGTGTGTGCGTGTGTGTTTGTGTGTGTGTGTGTGTGTGTGTGTGTGTGTGTGTCTGCGTGCGTGTCTGCGTGCGTGCGCGCGTGCGTGCGACCGGAGCTCAAGTGTGTAAAAGTGATGCGTTGACTGCACAGATGGTGGAGGGGTGCCTGCTGTGCTACTGTCATCGGCTCTGTTCTGAGGGAGGGACTTTTTTTCCCCGTGTGTGTGTGTGTGTACATGTGTGTGTGGGTTGGGGTCGGGGTGGGGTGACAGCGGAGGGGTGGGGGACGTCAAGACCACGTATTTCAGGCTCAGTGAGTTTTCTCATCTGTGATTGCTTCCCTGGGTCAGACCCTCCAACCCCCCGCACCCCTCATGCATGTACAGATGGAATTAGCCATGACTCTGCCTAATTACATTGTTTGACAGTGTACAGTGAGATTTGAGGGAACACATAATCAAATTGTCATGGCCGCTTGGTTTTCACTCTGCGACCAAATTAATTTAATCACTTATATTACGTTACGGTCCGTACATCAGCATGGGGTGGATTGGCTATTTTCACTGAATATTTGGAAAATTCTGCTGTGAATGTTTGCCTATGTTGGCCAAATTGTCCTAGGACGCTATAGATCATGTGGCTAAGTAGGCACATTTTACTGTTTAGATTGGGGTCCCAGAGATAAAATAAAAAGGATCACATGGGGGTCTGTGGCCCAATTCTGCATATATTGCGGCCCTTGAACTAAAAGGTTGAGAATGTCATTTTGTTTGTCCCACCACAGGAGTTCCTGGGTGACAGGGAGCATGGACAGGCCAGGCTGAGCACGGTAGGGGCCAGCGGAGAGCTGCTGATGGCTGTGGTGGCCAAAGACAGAGTGGAGGGTCTCAAGGCCAAGGTGGCCAACGCACGAGAAGACTGGAAGAGCCTGATGACCAACCTGCAGATGAGAGAGAATGCACTCAAGGTGAGCTCTGTGTGTGTGTGTGTGTGTGTGTGTGTGTGTGTGTGCGTGTGCGTGTGCGTGTGCGTGTGCGTGTGCGTGTGCGTGTGCGTGTGCGTGTGTGTGTGTGTGTGCGCGCACGTGCGCGCATGCATGCCTGCATCCATGTAATCAAGCAAGCAAGCAAGCACTGGTTGTCTCATGTCTGTTTGTCTTTCTGTCCTTGTTTGTATTGTATTTGTGTCTTTTGTGTCTCTATGTAAACATGACTATACAAAGAAAATTAATTTGGGGATATATATATAAGGATGTTGCATCAGTACAGTATATTCATATTCATACAGGTGCAATTCTGTGCCCAGACAATAAGTAATACATTGAAACATTTAAGCACAAAGAACCCTTTCTTTTCAGTATGTTTATTATATGATTGGTTTATTCACTCTCTATATAGCATTTACCTTATGTAAAACTTTTTTTGTTATCCAGAACTTGGAGTCTCAAATGACAGACTTTGAGGCCAGCGCTGAGCCACTCCAGGACTGGTTGAACATCACGGAGGTCAAAGTTCAGGAGAGCAGTGCTCGCCTACATGACCTCCCTGCCAAGAAACAGGAGCTCAGCAAACTAAAGGTACAGTGACCTATTCCACTTTCTCTGCTCCTTTTTTATTGACCTGATATTATAGCATAGCACCTTGCACTGTTATGAATGCATGAGCAGCTGAACCTCTGCGCTCTCTTAAAGGTAAAGAAAGTGATGTCATCACACCATGTACTGTACTTGATGTACAGTATCATAATGATATAATCGGGCCGTGTCATGCCCCCTTTAACATTAATGGACACTACCAGGTATTCACTGTTTATAGGGGTGTAACACGTCGAACCCACAAAAACGTGTTTTATTGCATGCACATGTTTGCACGCGACTATTCTTGCCAATCCCAGCCAAAACGAGACGTCTGGCCACCCTATCGTATTTGGTGTAGCTTGGAGCTGGTCTTATCTCTTGCGTGTCTGGCGCAGGTGCTTTTTTTTTTGCAGCGGAGCACATTGATTGGATTAGGTGCTGTGACTTCACATGGATTGCAATCAAAATTCCTTCGATCTGAACGTTCAACAATTGATGTGGCATTTCAAGCACTTGATTCTTCATTAATCCAGTGCTACGCGTGTTAACAGATGAGCGGTGGTGCGTGCATGCTGTTGTGCACACCGAAACTAAGTGCATGTGATCTGTAAGCTCACAACACGTCACAGAGCGGCGCTGCCTTTCCATACATTTGACAGTAGTAAATGTCTTATATTGAAGGTTGCGCGAAATCACCTACAGTACAAGGAGACAAAGCAGTTGTAGCTCATCATAAGATAAAGATACACATCCCGCAAGTACAATCTGAAATCAGTTTGCAACAGAGGAAGGGAAGGACCTAATTACATTTGTTGAGCACCACTGGATCAAAATACAGCAGTGCCTGTGTGTGCCTTGACACAATAGTCACATGGAAAAGTCCAGAAATCTAATTAATTCCGCTTCTGTCAGAGCTGAAACGCAGCGCTGCTAAAAAGCTCTTTCAGGATGTGATAACAGCCTCCACCATGTCTGGCACAGATAGAAGATGGAGGGAAAGCAGGCAGCATTGAAAAAAAAAGATAAAACTGACAAAAGGGGAGAACAAATATATATCACAATTCACACCCATCTCAAAAGCACTACTCTTATCGGTGTTGCTATTTTCGTATTTACTTTGTTTCCTGCTCTTCGTCGTTGCCTTTTGTTTGGCCCTGCAAGCAATTACATTTCCTCTCCAAAGCACCTACTGTATTGCACAACACCGTACAATACAGGCTTCAGCTGGTTGAACCTGTGCTACCTCTTTACTTCTTTACCTCCTCTTTTTCCGTCATTCACCCCCCGACCCCTCCTTTGTGTTATGTTGCCCTGTGCTGTCAACTGTCTAACCGTATTCCTGAAAGAATATCGCTGATGCTGTGTTTTTAAGATGTTCTCCTCTACCCTGTGTTCATGCTCATATCTCATTGTGCTCTTCTTGTTCTGTGTCTGTCCTTGTGTCATATCTTACCTGCTCTCCCTCGTCTCTACTACCACCATATCTCCACACAATCTGCCTGCCATGCATGCCCCATTCTCTGTCCTCTCATCCTTTCCTCATGACCCTCCTTACACACCCAATCCTCCACTATTGTTTCCTTTCATCCATTATCAACTTTATCTCCAAACCCTACCCTTTCTTTCATCTCCAACTCTGCCCACTCTTCTCCTGCTTCTCTCCCCCCCTTCCTCCTATACTTCACCTCCATACTGGGCCCAGTGTGTTCTGGAGGAGATGGCGAGTCGTGAAGCCGAGCTGAGCCGACTGCGGGAGAGGGCTCACCGCCTCTGGGAGGGCCAGGCGGCCGGGAAAGGCTTTGTTCACCGCGTGTCCCAGCTGTCAGCTCAGTACCTAGCCCTCAGCAACTTGACCAAGGTAATATTCTTACCCAGCTCTTGTACTCCCCATGGCACCCATCTATTACCCACCCCTCCTGCGCCTCTCTTACCCTCTTCTCTGTGCCTTGCTTTGATGTATTCGCATACTACTGTAAGAGATGGAGCCTCCTATTGAGCCTGTATCATCTACTGTGGCTTTCACTGTGTTTTTCGCTGTGTCATGCATATTATACATACATACAGTATTTCACCATTTCTGTAATTCCTAGCAACACACGTACCACGTCCTCAATAGGCTTGTAGTGGGTACGATCTCTAGGGAACGTCTCACTATACAGGACCAGTGCGGTGTGGTGATTTGTCATGCGCTGAGGGTTCACTGCCTCATTAGCCTGGGGAAAAGGCCAAGGCCATTGGTGATTATCGCTATCTACCAAAGTGCGTCTGAAAAGCCAGAGATTAAATGTGTCACTAATGTTACCTAGGAATAGAGAGTGACCTTTCTCAGCAGCCCCAGGTTGATCATTGCACTCGTTTTGATTAATTTTGTGAGACGGTACAGAGCACCTTACACTGGCCGCGCAAGCAAGCACCGTGTACCTCACCGGAGGACAATGAGGTTGTACCAACAATGATGAATGGGATTTATTTTATGTTGTCAGCCACCTCACAGAGTGAGTGCTATTTTTAGCTCTGCTTCCCCTGCCAGACGCATAGACAGGAAAGGAAATGATTCAAACAGGAGTAGAAACATTTGGAGTTGTCGCTTGTAGCTAGACCTCTCCTTAATCTGCATTGAGTTCTGATGTTAACGCTGTCATGAGTCATTATGTTGGACAAGAAAACAAAAAGAATACATACGTACATTGTTTTCCACGTTACAGTGGGAGACTGTGGAGCTCTCAAGAAAATTAAAATCAAACACACTGTGGAAAAGGACATTTATCCTGATTAATATGCACTCGAAACTCCCCCAGAGCTCTTGTGTGAAGCCGTTTCTCTGGCGGGAGAGCTGGAACATAGAACAAGAAGGCTGCATTTATGACACCGTGCTCTGCTCTCTCAAGGACAAGGCCTCCAGAATTGAGCGAATTGTCGGGGAGCATCGCCTCTTCTCCCATGGGCTCAAGGAGCTCCAGGACTGGGTGTGTGAAGCCCAGAGCGTCCTCAACACCTGCCTCTCTCCCACCGCGGACAAGAGTGTCTTGGAGGACCGGATGATACAGCTGGAGGTGGGTAACTAGGGAACAATGAGAAGGCGGAGAGAATAAAGGTCCATTCACATTGAGCGCTATGACTATAGTATAACTATAAAAATATAGTTTTTAAAATGGTTCAAGTCGAGTGGACAGCAGAGTTCACACCAACTATAACGAGGGATGACTTCCGCACACCCGGTTCAATTTTATAGCAGGTATAGGTCTTGGCAGAACAGCAAACGTTTTAAGGAAGGAGTCTACGAATCTTAAAATAAACTTCTTGAACCAGCAAGTGGCGGTGTGCGGGTCTCTCCTCCTTCCTTAACCCATTCTGACCTGAGATCAGATTCTAAAAATGTCTATTACATCCTGACAGTTTCATTATTAACCCATTCTGACCTGAGATCAGATTCTAAAAGTGTCTTCGATTTTTCAAAAATAGCAGACCTACAAGCTCGTATCGCGCCACTCGGTGGCGCGATATGAGCTTGTAGATCTGCTATTTTTCAATAGCTAAAGCATAACATGATGCCAACACCAAAATGGGTGCCCGTTCAGAATGGGTTAAAACACCAACTACAACAAAATATAATGGTGAAAATATAGTTATTGTTATACTGTACAGTGTACAGTAGTTATAGTGCTCACTGCTCAGTGTGAATGGCTATAGCATGATGTATTTTAAAGTACTGTTAATTTCAAAAGCAGTGCGATAAATGAACACGTTCACCATTTTGAAAAGCATCTCTTCTCTACAATATTGTGTTTATTCTTCAAGCTGACATACAGTAGCATCCTTTCAGTGTGTTCTTATTTTGCACTCATACACAGTAAAAAAAAAAAACTCCATAGTGTTACAGTAACTTAATAAAGGACACCTACAGTACTGTATGGCTCCTTTGGGTTGCATTTGTACTATCTCTGAGTTAAATCAACATTCTGTACTGTGTATTAATTCATCCCACTGTACTCTCCCCTCTGTCTGCAGGCTCTGCTGGCAGCCCGGCAGGAGAGGGAGATCCAGTTAAAAATGCTGCTGACGCGAGGCGAAGCCGTCCAGAGGAACACATCAGCTGAGGGCGTCCCGGTGGTGCGCAAACAGATCCAAGACCTCAAGGACTCATGGGACTCCCTCCTCTCTGCCTCCATTCAGTGTAAAAGGTCACGACTGCCAGTCAATCAGTTAATTAGTCAGTCAGTCAATCAATTGATCAGTCAATCAACTGATGAATTAGACAGGTTTTCCATGAGGGATTCCAGTCAGCTAAAAAGGTTGCAAGAATTGTCAATACAATTTAGAGAATGTTCTTGCGCTGTTGGGTGTGTTTTCCATTGGTGTGCGTGCGTGCGTGCGTGTGCATGCGTGTGTGCATGCGTGCGTTGCGTTCCTTGCACGAGTGTGCTCTCACATACTGTAAGTCTTTATTGTATATTTATTTTTGCTGTGTTCATTGTAAACAGCCAGCTGGAGGGCTCTCTGTCACAGTGGACCAGTTACCAGGAAGACGTGGGTCAGTTCGTCCTGTGGATGGACCGTGTGGAGGAGACACTGGGCAGCTCAGACAGACAGTACTCTGAGATGAGAGACAAGACGGCTAACCTAGGAAAGACCAAGGTACAGTACCACAGCACACACACAGCTATATCAGAGTGCCATCATCTGATGTAATGACAGCATCCAGTGAGAAGTAATTTGTGTACAGTAATGTAAAACACATTTCGTTTCGTGGTCCCAAACTCAAAAACCTGGTCCTGCAGGTGACCTACCCAGAATCTTAATTGTATTCACATGGCGTCCTTGCAATTTGACATCCAACAGACTTATTAGACATAGTGTAATGGAACACCAGATGGAAACTGGCAAATTTTGGCAACGGTATTTATCGTAGAGGAAAAAACAGAGGGGGCCTATTATAGAGCAGGGTTTCCGAAACAATGGGTCTGGACACATTTTTGGGTAAATTTTTATGGGCTGAGAGTTTTGATCACAATGCACGCATTCACTTCACAACAATCACACCTGGGAGCTCTTCAATGGACCTGTATACACCTGCATGAGTGTTGGTGGGTGTATATTTAGTGTTGTGTGCTTGTACTCCATTGTAGCTCCTCTATGAGGAAGTGCTGAGTCACAGCAGTCCTTTGGAGACCATCGCCACCAAGGGTTCCAACATGGCTGAACACTACACCACCCAGCAGGAGGTGCAACAGCTGCAGCTCAGATACAGTAGCCTCAAAGACAAGGCCAAGGTATCTGTTCACAACACAATCATTGGTTGTTGTCTCCACCAGGCCGAAGGCTTGGGGAGAGAGTATGTTTTGCACTCCGTCCGTGTGTGTGTGAGTGTGTGTGTGCGTCCGTCTGTCTGTTACCAGCAAATCTCCGGCACCGTTAACCTGGTCGGTGCCAAATTTTGCACGCACACTCCCTAGATGCCAACGATGAACCTCTGCCCCAAATCTTCCAGAACGGCCTAGCGCCTTATAGCGCCACCAGGAGGCCGACTTTTGAAAAACTTTTTTTTAATATTACCCCTCAAGATTCTGTCCAAAAATATCGCAAATCATTACACACTATCTCTATAGTCATGTGTTCAAGATGGATCTGTCCGATATTTCATATTCCATCCTAATTGGCTAACATTGGCTTTCAATTTTGCAGGATTGGCCCGTTTTGAACAAAAAGTCAATTCATGAACGCAGCGTGCAATTTACCTGAAATCTTTCACAGACTTTCCTACTAGGCTGAGGAATATATCCCAAACCTCCCACGGGGCAGCACACCTGAACCTATATAACCCATGTCTAACCAATGACTAGTCTAAACTAAGTATGCACCCCGTTATAGCGCCACCAACAGGTGGATCTTTGCAAAACACATTTTTGGAACAAAATGCCTCAAATCATCCAATTGCCATCCAAGGCGTAAGAAGAAATGGCACCCTTTTCACATTGGCCTATTATAGCGCCACCAGGAGGCCACAACCTGACCTGCCCTGGTGGAGATCTGTGCCCCAAGGGGCACTTTATCTAGTTAAGTCCTGTTTTTGCTCCATAATTTACTTTGAAGAATGATTCTATTCTGAAACAGTAGAGCTTTTATCTGGAATTGATTTTTTGCTTTTGTTTAATTTAGGAATAACCTATGATAACACTCCTGCAGTGTTCCATTGTTTGTGTTTACCGTGTGTTTGGTGCTCTTGTCTCCCAGGCTGCTGTCAGTAAGGCCAAGGAGCTGGTGTTGGTCCACCAGGAATACCAGAGGGGGTTACATGTGTTTGAGGACTGGCTGGAGCAGGAGCAAGCCACCCTGGCCTCCTTGTCCCATCCCGAGGGGAACGTCGACACGCTTGAGAACACACTGCATCAGCTACAGGTTATTATACTGTCCCACATCTGTTAATATAATGTTATAGACTAGTACAGTATATTGCATAGTTCCAGGGCCCTGAATCACTATTCGCTACTGACTCATCAGGCTCATCCCTCCCACTTTGCAAATGTTGTCTAGTGGTTCCGAGAAACGACCGAGCAAATCATCACAAATCAATAAGCATGATCATTTTTCATCCTGTATTCACTCAGTCAGTCAATCTTTTGGTAGATATACACCTGGTGTATATCTACCTTATCAGACTCTGTTGTACACTTGACAAACTTTAAAATCACGCCTGTCTTCCCTTCCCGTCACAGCTCCAGCAGGACAGCTGTTCAAAGGGCCAGGCCCTGCTGTCCTCCGTGTTGACCAGCAGGGACCGTGTCATCCCCTGGGGTGCACCCCAAATCGAGGACCGTGCACTGGACACGGCACAGCGGGAGTGGGGGGCCTACCAGGACCGTCTGGAAGAGACGCAGAGCCAGCAGAACTCCACCCTGGCCAGGCTGAGGCAGATGGGTCAGAGGTTCCAGAGCCTGGCCCAGTGGCTGGAGGAGATGGAGAGGAAAGTAAACATCAGACGTCATCGGAAGTCAGACAGAGCCACCAAGGAAGCCCAACTGAAACAGCTCAAGGTTAGAGGGACAAATTACATTAGCATTACATTAACTTTACATTAACTCGTTGACTGACAGATACATTTCTTGCTGCGTTTAGCCACTGCCAGCCTTTTTTCGTATTTGCTTACCTTTTTAAGTCACAGATATTAATCTTCACTACGATCCCCGCCCATTGATCCGAGAGACGTTCGCTGCGTGCTTGCGAAGAAATAAGCTGTGTGTGAAACCGTCCTTTTGTTCAATAGTTGGAGTCCATTGAAAATGTGAATGTTGGTCGTGGCTGAAGTGGAACGATACAGGAAGATAGAGTTATAGAAAATGCTCTAATATGGGAGTGGACGGGAGGCGAGTTTTATCAATCACGTGATTTCCTTGTTCCTGGTTTCACAGGGACTCTGTGACACTGAATCATAGGTTAGCTAAGAGCGCCATCTAGTGTAAAAACAAAAACACCTCGCCAAACTTGTCTTTGACAGTGTGGGCCTCCAAACCTCACACTATTGGTATTTCACATTATCTCCAAGTCATACGAGTCAGATGTCTCATATACCATTCCAATTTCGCCATCATCAAAAATCCGGCCTGGTGTAGACCTGCACTCAGAGGAGTGCAGATTAGAGACGCTCCCACAGGAGAGTCTGATTGTATCACACCTGTGAACACAGAAGGAGTATCTATCTACGTATATAAGGTCATGACGACCGTATTATTTCTGCAAGATCATGACTGTATCATTTCTGTAAGACGTGGTAAAATGGTGAGATGAAGGTCCAGGGGGACTGAAATGTCAATTCTTGAATCAAATTGATGCTGCTGAGCAAGAGCAGGGTGCAGGAATTTTCTTTGTAAATATGTCTTCATGAATGGACAATTGTTCAAGTATAAAATATAACGTTTTCCCAAAAGGGTAGGTGGCAATCTGCACGGTACAGAATGCCTTTTGGACAAGCTGCCTTGTGCACTTTATAGTGATCATAGTATTTAGTTAAGTTATTATGCCTTTTTTATGTTCACCTTTTAAATCAACTTCATTCATGAAGGCAGGATGTGTGAGGGGATAGCAACTCTGATAGTTCCAGTAGTTTGTGCACTAACATCTGGTGATCTGAAGATGGATGAGATACTCCTTCATATCCTGTGCAGACAAAACTGAAATGCTATTTTAGACGGTGACGACCACACAGACCTCCCTCTTAGCCCCAGTAGCTGTACAGCTCCCATAAAATAATCTGTCCAGAAATAATTGTTTTATTTTAGATCCAGACCTTGTCTTTGACAGTCACATCAAGGAAATGGCACAGAAATAGTCATGCCAAGTTTATTTGTATCGACTTTAATGTGGCAGTGGCAGTCTCAATGGACTGAATGGGCCATGATTAACACTTAACCATGACAAACCAAACTGTGTTTTTTGTTATTTAGTTCCTAGCATTGATTACTCCAGCTCTCCATCTCAGCTCTCAAAAACATCACATGATCAATACTCGGCAGCTGTGTGTCATGATGTAAAGTTGTAAACTAGACATTGCAGACAAACATAGCCGTATGATCTCAGTCACTCTTATCCTGCTCCTTGTAAACGCTTACAGTAAATTGACTATGAAGTTACCATTGATTTTTCCACTGGTCTAGCAACACAGTGTGTCAATGATTAAATTCTCCTCTGCGAGCACTCCCTGTGGAACAAGCTCCCTGCTCATGTCAAGGAATGAAGGAATCACACACTGACTGTTGCTTACGATATCTTCCAACTCGTGACTTCTGGGAAAATGACCCCTTTGTTTCCTTCGGTTCAGTCTGTCATTCATCCTATCAAATGCCCTGGTCTATATCTTCAGTGTGGGTGCACACACGAGCACACAAATGCTTGCACACACGCACGCACCCATGCACATTTTTGAGTTTAATTTCTTGCTTTTACTGTATTTCCTGTACTTCATCTGGATTTGTGCTTTTATTTTTATTTTTCTAGGGGAAAAAGGGGCTTTGTGACAGTCTCGGATCAAACTGGTATATAAATGCAGTAGCCTTTCTGGGACTACGCAAACTCTTGTGTGTGCTTTTATTTTTTATTTTCTTTATTTTTTTCTGGGGGAAAAAAGGGCTTTGTGAAATTGTGACAGTTTCGGTTGGTTCAAACTGGTATATAAATGCAGTAGCCTTTCTGGGACTACGCAAACTCTTGTGTGTCTGTGTCCTTGTGAACAGGCATGGCAGGATGCAGTGCTGGCACGCCAGGCAGAGGTAGATGGCCTCTCCTCGCTGGCACAGATGGTCCTGGAAGAGTCTCACATCAGCAGCCGTGTGAGCGCTACAGCAACGCAGCTCACCACCCGCTACCATGCCCTGCTGCTCAACACACAGGTGGGCCACACTTTGTGTTGATCAGATCCCCAAAAGATCATGTCTACATGAGTCCGTTTTGCACATGAATGGGCGGAGGCTCATGTACGTAAAGGGGGCTCATCTGTAAAAAGCCAGAATAGAAGTTGTATTACCATAACTTGAATATGATTGATAGCTATGATTTGGCTGGCACTTGTTTCATCCAGTATACACACAAGAATCCTATCAAAATCAGGTCCATTTCTTCACTCTTGGAATTTCATGAACACTATGGATTTTGCTGTGTACGTTGCCCTTGCCATAAAGACATGTCATTTGTTCCGGGGAAAGTCTGGGCTTTGTTTCTGTAACACCCCATTGACGCAGCTTTTGAGAGTAATGCCTGTGAGAACGGTCAGTGTTGTACTGTACGCTCAAATATACAGTAGTCTCTCTATTCACCAGCTTCTCCGGAGGGCGACTAAAGGAAAATCAATGGGACTCCTCTGGTCTGGGGCTTCGACTGTAATTAAATGCTACAGAAGGCAATCTCACACCCAGCACCAAGAGTGGAAAGGCTTCTCTGGCACAGCATTGATTTTTTACACTTTCATAACACCTCAGGGTGTGTGTGTGTGTGTGTGTGTGTGTGTGTGTGTGTGTGTGTGTGTGTGTGTGTGTGTGTGTGTGTGTGTGTGTGTGTGTGTGTGTGTGTGTGTGTGTGTGTGTGTGTGTGTGTGTGTGTGTGTGTGTGTGTGTGTGTGTGTGTGTGTGTGTGTGTGTGTGTGTGTGTGTGTGTGTGTGTATACTTGACACCTCTCCCTTACACACACACACACACACACACACACACACACACACACACACACACACACACACACACACACACTTTTTGAGCACATCTTAAAATGAACATGCATGCATACAGTATGCTTACAAACACTCACGCGTGCATGCACAAATAAGCATGTTCTTCTTTTCCCCTATTTCCATGGATGCATGTAATTATTCTGTGTAAAGTGGGGGCCATATGGGCTGAGAGGTAAAGCTGCTACCTCTTCCTCGTCAGGAAAGGTGTGCACTCAGCACTATCAGCTAATTGGAGCTTCTCACCATGGGATTCGCCATGAATGATGTGTCAAAGCCCACATCAGCCCTCACCCCCTCCTCCCCACTCATAGTGCTGCTGACTGTGAATCAGTCAAGTGGATAATGCGTCAAAAACTACCCTCTCCACCCCGTAGTGAAGGTATTGACATTTGGGGGATGAAAGTGCTGTGGAGAAGGTTATTTTTCTGTTTTGATGGCTGATCAGAGAGCTCCTTTCTGTCTCTGTGGTCCCTATTGGCTGACTTAAAACACTGGGGTGTATAGGCTAAAGTCTCAAATGTCTCCACATGAAAGAGATTACAGGTCTTCATAGTCAAAGAGTTTTCTGTGTCTCTTTTTGACCAGATAGACACAGGCTTGTGAAAAATAACAGTCACAAATACGTTTTGATATTTGGATCAAATATTTGGATATTTGGATCAAATCTGAAGGACTAATATAAAAAAGAGTGTTGCACATAAATGGGCCTCCTGGTGGCACTCGAAAAGGCGGAATTGAAAAAAACGTTTTGTGCGTAAAAAGTTGTATGCAGATCAGTGCATGTAAAGACGTGACTTGGCCTGTTATAGCGCCACCATAAGGCTGACTTGAAAAATGTCAATTGGCATTGCTTCCTCAGCCTATAGTGGCACCAGTTTCACTGCACCTGGGCCCTGCGTTCATGATTTGCAGCATTTTGTACAAAACTTTGGAATGTAATCTTAGCCAATCAGTGTAGAATCTGAGAAATCCAATAGACTCGTCTTGATCACATGACTACAGAGATCATGTGTGCCGATTTGCGTGAGATTTGGATGAAATCTGTGCGACTAATATAAACAAATGGGTTTATCAGAATTTGGCGTCATATGGCTATAACTGGGAGATGAGGGTCGTCGTTGGCATCCAGGGAGTGTGTCACGATCCGTGACGTTTTCTGCTGTGTTCTAGTGTTCCTTGTTCCTAGTTTGTGTGTTTTAGTGTTGTGCTCTTTTATTTTGTAGTATTTAGTGCCCTGGTTTCCTTTGTGGTTACTGTTACCTGTCTTGTCTCACCTGTGATTATTAGTTTGCTCCACCTGTGTCTTGTTAGTCTCTTAGCCAATCCCTGTCTTGATTTTGAGTTATGTTCACCTGTGCCCTGTTTTCCTTGTGTGTATTATAGCCCTGGTTTGTTGAGTTCCTTGTCAGTTCATTGCTGGTTGTCAAGTGTGATGTTGCTTGTTCCTGGATTTTGGTGAATAAAACCTCCTGCATTTAGACTTCTTTGCCTCTGCGCCTCCCTGTCCTGCATCTGGGTCCTACCCTGGTCCTACCTTCTTGATTCACATCGTGACAGAGTGTGTATGCAACTGTGCACAGTTTGGGCGCAAACTGTGTGCCGGCGATTAGCTGGTAACGGACGGACAGACAGACAGACAGACACACACACACACACACACACACACACGCACGCACACACGCACGCACCCAGAGTGCAAAACATACTCTCTCCCCATGCCTTCGGCCAGGTGGAGACAATAAAGGCAGCAATGGCTACTGGCTAGGTGG
This sequence comes from Protomyctophum parallelum, assembly GCF_964188405.1. NCBI lineage: Eukaryota > Metazoa > Chordata > Actinopteri > Myctophiformes > Myctophidae > Protomyctophum > Protomyctophum parallelum. The sequence continues at coordinate 36,260,674 of NC_139717.1, read as the reverse complement.
TTCCCCATATGACTTACGGTATATTACACATGAAAAGCCACATATGATGCTATGTATTTAGGGTCTTTGTGTCTCTTTACACCAGCAGTGACTTTGCCAGTATGTATTGCCAAGTCACTGTGTTTCTGTTGACTATACTGTACCTGGATTCCCTGGATTGCAGATAGCTTTTGGGGCGTTGTTTACATAGTTTTGAGGAAATAATTCTTGGAAACAATATCTATTTACTACAAGAAAAAGTCTGCGAACATTTTAGGCAGGAAATACCATATATTCAGTCATGTATTAGTTCCCACTGTCTCATGTTGGCTTCCATGTTCTGTTGCTGTTCACATACAAGGGGGTGCGTGCGTGTAAGCGTCCGCCGCAAAATGCACGTGCACACGCCTCGTTCATGCACATTTTTGCACATTTTCACGCGGAAAAATTTCCCTCTCCACATGCATGAACAAACTGACACAGGCAATTAACCAGGATAAGGTGCCGATACTGTGATACAGCATATTTATTAGGCCTAGTAACAGAAATCAGTTTTGATTCAAATATTATTATTTTTCCCCTCCTGTCCGAGGGGGGGCTGTGCCTGGGGGGAGGGGGTGCTCCAGCACCCCTACTTCCCTCAGCCATGGACAGTGGCTAATTTACTGACATAATAACTTGAATTAACGTGAATTAACGTGAACGTGAACACACACACGCACACAGCGATAATAAATAGAAAATCTCTGCCACACATGTTTGCTTGGCACAGTTGATATTGAGTGTACGAAGGACAGAGATGAGTTTATGTGTATCGATCGTCTCTGTTTATGAAGACAAAGCGATTGCAGCTTTAGAGGAGGCTCGCTAGACAGTGGCTAATTTACTGACATAATAACTTGAATTAAATGTTTTTGTTGAATCTATGTAATTGTTCTGGCCATAAGTTATTTGACAAATGCACAGCATTGAGAATTGTAAACCACCTGAACCGTATCATCTCTCTTATGGGGGTTACATTCAGCAAAAATAGCCGATCTACAAGTTCACAACTCGTCGCAGTCCATTGTCGGCGACGATACTTAGTGTCGCCCATGGGAATCTGGTCAACTAAACGTAGGGCCCAAGGGAATAAGGTCAATTTGAACGGTTGAATTGTAGCGTGACATGATATATTACTAATCGTGCATCATCTCTCTCTCTCTCTGTCATCTCTCAGGAGACCATCAAACAGCTGCTTGAGGAACTGAGGAGCATTGAGGAGGCTGAGAACCTCTGCACGTCCTTCTCTGATTGGCTCAGCTCGGCTCAGAATAATTTCACGATGGTGATCGACAGTTCTGAACCTTTGGACCGGGTCACTATGGAGAGAAAGATGAAGAAACTGGAGGTATATGATTAATTCCTGCTTGCGGTCCACAGTAATTACATGTGTAAAAGATTTGCACATTTGTGACCAGATTTGACTGAGGGGCTGCCATAGTGCAGCCTCCAGCTTCTCACCAGAGGAGAAAAACTGAATTTATTTATTTATTCAAAATGAGTTAATAGCACAGGCAGACTGAAATCCACATGTAAATATTAAATAAATGCTTAAACATGTAGCTAAGTGTAATGTTAGAGTCCACAGAAGTGAACCTTTCAAGCCTGTTTTCTCAACTCGCTGTTTTCTGCAAGACATTATTACTCTATAAGCCATATATCTCTAAAACTGGTGGGTCAAACTGAACAACCAATATGTCAATTTGAAGCTATGATTCCCTGCTTTCATACGACATGAAAGCAGGGAACGAAAATTAAAAGAAATCAAATGGCAGCCCCTCAGTCAAATCTGGTCACATTTATGGACCTATGTGTGTCAGTGAGATATTCGAATCAAAGTACATTGAATAGCTTGTGTAAAGCTGTGTGTAGGTACGGTAATGCACTGCACAAAACTGATGAGCTTGCGAGACTGCGGTTTTGCAGTGGGAAATGTTAACAAAAGCTCATCTGAGTCCAATATCCTTCCTAGCCAGCAGAAAATGTGCTTTTCTAATCTACGCTTGTGCCAAGTAACATAAGGTGCCTGTTTGTAGCATCAAAGCAGAGTGCACATTTGTTTTGGCAGTTGAGCTTAGGCTGCAGAATCTGCATGGGCAATTTGGTGTACCTTTAATATCTGGACAGTGTGCTAGACATGCATAAAACTTATACCGCTGCCTACAGTATGTCACAATTATAACAGTTTTTTCTTTGTGTGAAATATGGGCTTTGGTGCAAAATATCCCAGCTCTCTCTCTCTCTCTCTCTCTCTCTCTCTCACACACACACACACACACACACACACACACACACACACACACACACACACACACACACACACACACACACACACACACACACGGCGATAATAAATAGAAGATCTCTGTCACACATGTTTGCTTGGCACAGTTGATATTGAGTGTACGAAGGACAGAGATGAGTTTATGTGTATCGATCGTCTCTGTTTATGAAGACAAAGCGATTGCAGCTTTGGAGGAGGCTCGCTAGCAGGTAGAGCCCCCCCACCGTGTGCTAGAGGATGAAGAAGCACCAGTTGTCAGGATCCTGCTGGTACAGACACTGTAATTGATGCTGTTCCCTTACCACTTCATATCACACGTGTGCATATATACTGTACGTGTGCTCACACACACACGCACGCGCGCACACACACACACACACACACACACACACACACACACACACACACACACACACACACACACACACACACACACACACACACACACACACACACACACACACACACTTTCTTTTTTCTTTATTTTCTATCTCTGTCACTCTCTCTCTCTGTCTCACACGTGCGCATATACAGTACATACACACATACGCAATAGCCTGATGATGAAAGCTAGATGGTATCCCATAGAGTGTGTGTGTGTGTGTGTGTGTGTGTGTGTGTGTGTGTGTGTGTGTGTGTGTGTGTGTGTGTGTGTGTGTGTGTGTGTGTGTGTGTGTGTGTGTGCGTGTGCGCGTGTGCGTGTGCGTGTGCGTCTGCATGTGCGTGTGTGTAGTATATGTATGTTTATCTATCTAGTTTATTTCTTTTACTTATTCATTTTTTTCAGAGACACACACATCTGTTGTAGGCTTTGCAGTAATCCATGTCTGGCAATTATGCCTCCGTTTCTCTGCACTGGGACTGAAGTCACCACATGGGCCCTGCTAGCACTGCAGCCAGACAATACACTACGGTCCACATGGGCCCTGCTATGCTAGCACTGCAGCCAGACAATACACTATGACCCACGCTCATGCTCCATGTCTTGATCATTATGTATCGACATTGGAAACAGTGATCAATGTCTACTATAATGTCAAGGGTGCTTAATGTAATTGGATGTATGTATTTTTTTTTGCAATAGTGAACTCCACACCCTCTATATTCAATCAAAAGGGGTTGGCCGATGGAGGGGAAAGGGACTGGTTGGAATAATGTCTTCCTTCCACGCGCTACGTCCAACCGGGGAAACTCCCCCCTGTCAGGTGAAATGAAGCGGTTTGGACGCTCATGCATTGAAGGAAGCATGAGGTCAGTCCGTTGCTCTCTCCAGGTTGGTAGAGGGAGTGTACAGGATTACATTAGATAATTGACACTGGGTTGGCCAAAGTATCTAACCCCCTCTTACAATGAAGGCAAAAGCATTGCAATTCACCTGATGGATCTAGATTCTAGAACTTACCGTAATGAGCAAGAAAGTTAGAAACGTGTACAAAGTAAGACATTGCACCAAAAACACAAATCCTAGCATATAGTGATATCCAGCTGGAGGTACTGGTCCTCTGTAGTGGACTTTCCTTTTTCATTAATTTGCATTGTATTTGAGTAAAACGGTATGGTGAGGCAACCACGCCCACTTAGGGGACATTTGTGTACCTTTCCGTACTAGTGGCGTGGCGTTGGATTGTCTGTTCTATTTGAAATCGTTAAGTCAGTGACGCTTTCCATAAGTCGGCATCGATGCAGACTTTGCTTAAACCTCTTCCTAGTAAAGTAAAGTAAGTAGTAAATATAAATTACCCACAGTTCATATCTTTGTAACGTTAAATAAATGTCATCAAACAGTAGGGGTTTCTGCACCGTTCTCAAAGAGAAATAGAATGGAGGAGATGTATTTAGTAAAGAATAAGGGACATAACATAATTTTTTTGAAAAGTAAATTATATATATATATTACTGTGTATGTATACAGAATATACAATTTAAAATTAATAATATACACTCAAGCTAAAACACACATCATAACCTAAAGAGAATAATAAAACAAGGACAGTCCTTTTGATCAGAGCAGGCAGACAATGACTGAATGGCTAATGTACTGCCGTAGAAGGTCAGCTTAATAATGTCCTGCCTCCAGGATATTTTCCACCCTGATGTAATTGGAGGAAATGATGTTCAGGGAATGAACAGTGTAAAAATATATTTCCCAGACTTTGTTAGCATGCATTTTCAGTATGAGATGTGTATGGAGCCAAATCCATGCCAATATTATGTGTGTGTTCGTAAAAGAAAATGCGTAAAAAATAAATCTGTAAAAGAAAAATGCGTAAAAAAACAATCCGTAAAAAGAAAATGCGTAAAAAAACAATCTGTAAAAGAAAAATGCGTAAAAAAACAATCCGTAAAAAGAAATGCGTAAAAAAACAATCTGTAAAATAAAAATGCGTAAAAAAACAATGTGTAAAAGAAAAATGCGTAAAAAAACAATCTGTAAAAGAAAAATGTGTAATAAAACAATCTGTAAAAAGAAAATGCGTAATATATACGAATAGTGTTTTTTTGTGTTTGGACTTACGAACAGAAAAAATGCCAACCTGAGTTACAGATGCTTTTTTTGGTTCCCCAGTGAAATCACTGCCAAAAATCACATGACGGCTGAGAGCCAATCACGTGAGGCCTTTTCCTCTACCCAATCAAAAAGCTCCATAGTCTGCCTGGCAACTGAGGTTGCCATGTTTGTCTGGGGCTACGTTATAAGTATAAGTATAAGTTTATGAATTTCAAGTTTAGCTATATATCCATATCTTGTCTTAAAACAACCACTCAATGGCCAATTGACTAATTCATTATTTTAGTAGCCTATATTAAATAGGGGGGTCTCAAGGTTCGGGGACCCCCACTGTCCCCATGGACCCCCCGGGACCCCCAAATGGTAACTCTGTCATTTCTCAACTGTTTTGGACGGGGGTGGGCTCGTTGGAATCTTGTCGCCCCCCTGGGGGCGTCTTTGGGGGTCTCAAGGTTCAGGGACCCCCAGGGACCCCCCAGGACCCCCCAGGGACCCCCAAATGGTAACTGTCATTTCTCAACTGTTTTGGACGGGGGTGGGCTCGTTGGAATCTTGTCGCCCCCCTGGGGGCGTCTTTGGGGGTCTCAAGGTTCAGGGACCCCCCCGGGACCCCCAAATGGTAACTCTGTCATTTCTCAACTGTTTTGGACGGGGGTGGGCTCGTTGGAATCTTGTCGCCCCCCTGGGGGTGTCTTTGGGGTCTCAAGGTTCAGGGACCCCCCGGGACCCCCCAGGGACCCCAAACTGGTAACTCTGTCATTTCTCAACCGTTTTGGACGGGGGTGGGCTCGTTGGAATCTTGTCGCCCCCCTGTGGGCGTCTTTGGGGTCTCAAGGTTCAGGGACCCCCAGGGACCCCCCGGGACCCCCCAGGGACCCCAAAATGGTAACTCTGTCATTTCTCAACCGTTTTGGACGGGGGTGGGCTCGTTGGAATCGTGTCGCCCCCTCTGGGGGCGTTCTCACGGTTTTGGAGGTTCGGGGACCCCCCAGGACCCCCAGGGACCCCAAACTGGTAACTCTGTCATTTCTTAACCGTTTTGGATGGGGGTGGGCTCGTTGGAAACGTGTCGCCCCCCTGGGGGCGTCTTAGGGGGTCTCAAGGTCCGGGGACCCCCCAGGGACCCCAAAATGGTAACTCTGTCATTTCTCAACCGTTTTGGACGGGGGTGGGCTCGTTGGAATCGTGTTGTCTCTCTGGGCACATCTACAGTACCCTCTTGAATGCATATTCCTCCTTCATCATACACTTAAATATAAATCCCAACAGCTATAGCCTATGTACACCCACGCCAATAAATCACACCTGCATATACAAACAAGTAAGACGCGCAAACGCGTGAAGCGAACGCAGCTTGTGTGTGTGTGGTTGTGTGTGCGTGTGTGTGTGTGTGTGTGTGTGTGTGTGTGTGTGTGCGCGTGTGCGTGTGCGTGTGTGTGTGTGTGTGTGTGTGTGTGTGTGTGTGTGTGTGTGTGTGTGTGTGTGTGTGTGTGTGTGTGTGTGTGTGTGTGTGTGTGTGTGTGCTACAGCTGCGCCCTGTGTGTGTGTGTGTGCTACAGCTGCGCCCTCTGGTGGCGGGCGGGTGGTGTAACAGTGGGACAGACACACACACAGACACACAGACACACACACACACACACACAGACATTCAGCCCTTGCTGTCATAGTAAGTGGCTCACTGCGTTCGCAATTACCCATCATGTTACAAAGCTCTAACACTAATGTAACTGCCTCTGTGTCAGTCAGTGTAGTATTTTTCAGTTATTTATTTAGGTAGGAACCAAAGTTCTCTAGGGCGGAACCTTTGTGTTATATCGCTATTTTCCGCCTGACATTTATTAGCGTTACACCTACCCGAGGAAGTCTACTGTTTTCGTCGTGTTTCAGTGTTGACAGTTTGTGTATCTGCAAGGTGGCTCATAGCGAGTTTCACTTGCATGTTAAACAGCTAAGGACTACAAATGTTTGGCTGCAGTCAATTATGAGTATTATTGTGGGGTTGTATGTTAGATGTGGTATTGAAATTGATGTAATATTACTTTCATTACTGTATACAAATAAACTTTGGTACATAATTCACATTAAACATCAGATCAGAAGCAAGAGTGTAGCAACTCATAATGTAATAGCAACTCATAATGTAATAAGGGCTCAAAAAGGCTCATAATGTAATAAGTTAAATGTAATAAAAACTCATAATGTAATAATCAGCTCATAATGTAATAAAATCATGAGCGCATAACGTAATAACAGATTTTTCAAAAAAAGACGTGTTACATTATGAGTTGCCTTAATAGGCAGCTCATAATGTAATAAAAGTTCATAATGAAATAATGGCCCATATTGGTGAGAAAAGTCTTACACTGTCATTGTTATTACCTCTGTTGACAAATGTAGACTTCCATATGGCCCATAATAAAATGTGACTTAGGCCATTTTAACACACCTTTCAAAATGGGAGTGAATGGGACTGAATGGGAGGTACTGTTACTATGGGACTGATAGAATGGGACTGAATGGGAGTGAAAGGGAGGTACTGTTACTATGGGACTGATACTATGGGAGTGCATGGGACTGAATGGGAGTGAATGGGAGGTACTGTTACTATGGGACTGATATAATGGGACTGAATGGGAGTGAATAAAAGTGAATGGGAGTGAATGGGGGAGTGAATGGGACTGAATCGGAGTGAATGGGTTGAATGGGAGGTACTGCTACTGTGGGACTGTCACTCCCATTCAATCCCATTCAGAGTGAAAGGGAGTGAATGGGAGTGAATGGTAGGTACTGTTACTATGGGTCTGTCACTCCCATTCAGAGTGAAAGGGAGTGAATGGGAGTGAATGGGAGTGAGGGAGTGAATGGGAGGTACTGTTACTATGGGACTGTCACTCCCATTCACTCCCATTCAGAGTGAAAGGGAGTGAATGGGACTGAATGGGAGTGAGGGAGTGAATGGGAGGTACTGTTACTATGGGACTGTCACTCCCATTCAGTCCCATTCACTCCCATAGTATCAGTCCCATAGTAATGGTACCTCCCATTCAGTCCCATTCACTCCCATTCAGTCCCAATCACTCCCATTCAGTCCCATAGTATCAGTCCCATAGTAACAGTACCTCCCATTCACTCCCATTCAGTCCCATTCAGTACCATTCACTCCCATTCAGTCCCATTCAGTCCCATAGTAACAGTACCTCTCATTCAGTCCCATTCACTCCAAATTCACTCCCATTCACTCCCTTTCTGTGTCAAATGTCTTTGTTCTCTGATATTATTTTAAACACTGTGGCTGACCCTAAACCATGGTTTATTAAAAAATAATTGGAATAAAACATTTTGCCTAAGTCACTTAATGCAGAAGTAATTTGGCCTAAATAACGTTTATAATTGCCTAAGTTAAAATGGCATGTTCAGATATTGGCCCAAGTCATTTTATCCTTACATGTTACATGATTGACATACACCTTTATTTGTATGTCAATAGTCATATTTATTCATATTTTTTGTTTAATTAGTTTAATAAGGTGACGATATGAAAGTCTACATTTGTCAACAGAGGTAATACAAATGACAGTGTAAGACTATATGGGCCATATGAAAGTCTACATTTGTCAACAGAGGTAATAACAATGACAGTGTAAGACTATATGGGCCATATGAAAGTCTACATTTGTCAACAGAGGTAATAACAATGACAGTGTAAGACTTTTCTCACCAATATGGGCCATTATTACATTATGAACTTTTATTACATTATGAGCTGCCTATTAAGGCAACCCCCTAGTGGCCAATGACGTTATTTGCGTGTTAAATCAACAAATCCCTTGTGGCCAATGACGTTATTGACGTAGTACTTAGTACTTAGTACTTTTTTTTTTTTTTTTTTTTTTTTTTGCATTAGCTAGGTGGGGGTCTTACCCACAAAGTTTTTTTTTTTTTTTTTTTATTGGCATCATGACAAAATAATAATCACACCTGTGTGAACTGAGTTGTGAAACTCCCCTCTCTCCCCCCCCCCTCCTCCTCCCCCCCTCCCGAGATAAAGACATGAATCATGACAAAATAATAATCACACCTGTGTGAACTGAGTTGTGAAACTCCCCTCTCTCTCTCCCCCCCCCCCCCCTCCTCCTCCCCCTCCCTGAGATATAAATACTTTTATATCAATGAAACCAAGGTGTACTAAAATGCTTATAAGTAAACGATGGAACATGCTAGGAACATATTTTTTTTTCCGGTGTAAACTAGAGACTTGCAGCTTTAAAATGAGATATTTCGTGACATTGAGGTCATATCGCACATTTTTCTATTGTCATTCAAAAAGTCGCCAAAGTTGGCCTAAGGCACAATAAGATGATATTAAGGGTGGCAATAAGCCAGTTAAGGCAACTCATAATGTAACACGTCTTTTTTTGAAAAATCTGTTATTACGTTATGCGCTCATGATTTTATTACATTATGAGCTGATTATTACATTATGAGTTTTTATTACATTTAACTTATTACATTATGAGCCTTTTTGAGCCCTTATTACATTATGAGTTGCTATTACATTATGAGTTGCTACAAGAGGCTACCAATCCGTTTCGTCCATTGCCGAGAAGTGACAGGTCGGCGACGACAACGAGGAAGGATGTCAACACTAACACCGCAGCCTCGATTGAAGGACCTCGTGACACAGTGGAGCGTTGCGTGCAACCGCACCACACATTATTGTTTGGGAGGGTCGGACGTTCTCATGAGCCGAGCCCTGTAGGAACTGTGTGTGTTGTTCATTGACTGTGCTTTGCATTGTTGAGATAACATTGTTCATTTCTGGCTAACATCAAGGGGAACTATAATTGCTAAATGCTAACATTGCTACCAGCTAAAGTGCATTCATTTGCCGTTGCAAAGTGTCGTTTCTAACGTTAACGTAAACAAGAAGACCTGACGTAATGCCTTATGGTGCCGTACACTAACAGTTAACAGTTCTATTGAGTTGTACTTGAAATGTACTGTAATTCTGCAAACTTAATAAACCAATCAATCAATCCACGCCATGACTTAAAAAAGAATGGTGCAAATGCACAGAGACTTGTGTTTATTTCTATTTTTATATAAAAGCAACAAAATACATTTTCGTTGTGGCTTGAGTGTTTATTGCACAGTAACTGAGAAATTGCACAGTTTTGTCGGGAAACGGCGAACCTTGTCAGAGGGAAATCGCTTGGTTAAATGTCCATATCAAGTGATATCTGAAAAGTGTGTGAGAGAGAGAGCTATAGTAAGAAGAATATGCAGATGAATATAAATGGTTCTCTCTGTCTCTCCCTCCCATCAATAAAGATCTATCATAAGAATGTCAAGAGTTACCATGTGGGAGCCCCCAGAGGTCCCCGAACCTCCAAAAACAACAAGCCCACCCCCGTCCAAAACGGTTGAGAAATGACAGAGTTACCATTTGGGGGTCCCTGGGGGGTCACGGGGGGTCCCCGAACCTCCAAAACCCTGAGAACGCCCCCAGGGGGGCGACACGATTCCAACGAGCCCACCCCCGTCAAAAACGGTTGAGAAATGACAGAGTTACCATTTGGGGGTCCCGGGGGGCCCCGAACCTCCAAAACCCCGAAAACGCCCCCAGGGGGGGGCGACACGATTCCAACGAGCCCACCCCCGTCCAAAACGGTTGAGAATTGACAGAGTTACCATTTGGGGGTCCCTGGGGGTCCCGGGGGGTCCCCGAACCTCAAACCCTGAGAACGCCCCCAGAGGGGGCGACACGATTCCAACGAGCCCACCCCCGTCCAAAACAGTTGAGAAATGACAGAGTTACCATTTGGGGGTCCCGGGGGGCCCCGAACCTCCAAAACCCCGAAAACGCCCCCAGGGGGGGGCGACACGATTCCAACGAGCCCACCCCCGTCCAAAACGGTTGAGAATTGACAGAGTTACCATTTGGGGGTCCCTGGGGGTCCCGGGGGGTCCCCGAACCTCAAACCCTGAGAACGCCCCCAGAGGGGGCGACACGATTCCAACGAGCCCACCCCCGTCCAAAACAGTTGAGAAATGACAGAGTTACCATTTGGGGGTCCCGGGGGGGTCCCTGAACCTTGAGACCCCCAAAGACGCCCCCAGGGGGGCGACAAGATTCCAACGAGCCCACCCCCGTCCAAAACAGTTGAGAAATGACAGAGTTACCATTTGGGGGTCCCTGGGGGGTCCCGGGGGGGTCCCTGAACCTTGAGACCCCCAAAGACGCCCCCAGGGGGGCGACAAGATTCCAACGAGCCCACCCCCGTCCAAAACAGTTGAGAAATGACAGAGTTACCATTTGGGGGTCCCTGGGGGGTCCCGGGGGGGTCCCTGAACCTTGAGACCCCCAAAGACGCCCCCAGGGGGGCGACAAGATTCCAACGAGCCCACCCCCGTCCAAAACAGTTGAGAAATGACAGAGTTACCATTTGGGGGTCCCGGGGGGGTCCCTGAACCTTGAGACCCCCAAAGACGCCCCCAGGGGGGCGACAAGATTCCAACGAGCCCACCCCCGTCCAAAACAGTTGAGAAATGACAGAGTTACCATTTGGGGGTCCCGGGGGGGTCCCTGAACCTTGAGACCCCCAAAGACGCCCCCAGGGGGGCGACAAGATTCCAACGAGCCCACCCCCGTCCAAAACAGTTGAGAAATGACAGAGTTACCATTTGGGGGTCCCTGGGGGGTCCCTGGGGGTCCCTGAACCTTGAGACCCACAAAGACGCCCCCAGGGGGGCGACAAGATTCCAACGAGCCCACCCCCGTCCAAAACAGTTGAGAAATGACAGAGTTACCATTTGGGGGTCCCTGGGGGGTCCCTGGGGACAGTGGGGGTCCCCGAACCTTGAGACCCCCCTATTTAATATAGGCTACTAAAATAATGAATTAGTCAATTGGCCATTGAGTGGTTGTTTTAAGACAAGATATGGATATATAGCTAAACTTGAAATTCATAAACTTATACTTATACTTATAACGTAGCCCCAGACAAACATGGCAACCTCAGTTGCCAGGCAGACTTATGGAGCTTTTTGATTGGGTAGAGGAAAAGGCCTAACGTGATTGGCTCTCAGCCGTCATGTGATTTTTGGCAGTGATTTCACTGGGGAACCAAAAAAAGCATCTGTAACTCAGGTTGGCATTTTTTCTGTTCGTAAGTCCAAACACAAAAAAACACTATCCGTATATATTACGCATTCTCTTTTTACAGATTGTTTTATTACACATTTTTCTTTTACAGATTGTTTTTTTACGCATTTTTCTTTTACACATTGTTTTTTTACGCATTTTTATTTTACAGATTGTTTTTTTACGCATTTTCTTTTTACGGATTGTTTTTTTACGCATTTTCTTTTACAGATTGTTTTTTTACGCATTTTCTTTTTACGGATTGTTTTTTTACGCATTTTTCTTTTACAGATTTATTTTTTACGCATTTTCTTTTACGAACACACACATAATATTGGCATGGATTCGGCTCCATAGATGTGCCATTGAAATTTTAATTTGAAAATTAAGTGGTAAAATAAAGTTGTTCGATTTATGAAACCCATGTACGTGCTACACTGTATAGTGAACCATAATGATTTTTTCCTAGAGCAATGTTCCAGTGGGTTAATGTTCCAGTGGCTCCACTAAGTACATTATGTACATGTACTACAGTTATACCATACTCAGTCGGCAGTCGGCAGCTACATAGAACCAAGGTACAGTACATTACCATATTTAACTGCAAAAGGTTCATTAGATAGAAGTAAAGACCAATTTAGCGCTTCAAGATGTTCTTCAAGGTGTGGTTCGATAGGTAGTAAGTATACTTTCTGACTTGCAGACATGCCGACTTAAGTTGAACAAGATATTAGTGCGTTTCAATATTTCTTTATGGTCTACCGGGGGTCCATAAGAAAACATACAAGACATACTGTGACAGGAAAATAAACCATGCAGGAAATCACCAAACTGCACTTACAACTCACGTCTCACGACTACTTACAGAATGTCCCCCTGCAGTACTACACTTGACAGACAACAGAAAAATAGAAAGTTAACACATTAGGTCAAATTTGATAATATGGTATTCCAAAACGATGGGACTACAGTATAGAGAGCCAGTAATCTTACTGAAGGGGATATACAGTACCTTATAGCGTAGTGGTTCCCAAACGTTTTCATGTGAAGGACCCCCAAATTAGCACTTATCATGCCTGCGGACCCCCATTTGAAAAGATATGCCAGGGACCCCCATAAGAGAAGATTTGTACGGCTCTAGCAGTGATTCTCAACCTGTTTAATTTCAAGCAGCCCCAGTTTGACAAGACTACAGACCCCCATTTAATGGCATTTCTGGGACCCAAATTTATATTGTAAAATCAATTTTAATATAACTAACTCTCAGAGTTACAGACCTGTAAGGGTCCATTTGGTTCCCCTGTAACTCTCTCAAGGACCCCTGCTCACTAATGAACACAATTGGGTATGCAATTGAAACACTGGTTGTCTCATTACAGCGATAATACAGGCACAATGGCGGTGTTATTGACATGCTGAACATGCCTGCGAGCGTTCGTTGAAACAGGAGCAATGAACGTGCATAGAGGGACACAGATCTTATTACTGCATTATCAACAGCGATAGCTGGAGACCTGGGGTTGTATAGGTATAGGTTCTCTCTGCTAGGGAAGTAATACCCTGATTGTGTGTGTGTGTGTGTGTGTGTGTGTGTGTGTGTGTGTGTGTGTGTGTGTGTGTGTGTGTGTGTGTGTGTGTGTGTGTGTGTGTGTGTGTGTGTTGCCCTGGAAACCCCTGCTGCTGCTACTGCCCGTTAAGGGTCCTTATAATTGGCCCCTCCTTTCAAATGATTCACTGTGGCTCTCTCCACACGCTGCATGGTCACGCGGTGTCCTCTGCTGTCTCATTGAGGTTCCGGCATGCAGGTGTTAGCCTGCCGGATGGGTTCAAAGCCTTCCTGTTGGAGTGCAAAGCCTGTTAATCTCACTGTCAGGATGGCCTCAGGTCAGGTGGCTGGGGCAGCGCCGGAGGTGTAGGGGAAAAGGAGTGCTTGTTACGTTGCTTGCAATGTACTGTAGCACTCCTAATCGAAACAGCTAATGTTGACCATGAAGCACAGAAACAAT
>NC_139717.1:36191710-36241710 GCF_964188405.1 Protomyctophum parallelum | reverse complement strand
TGTTTCTGTTGCTAGACACCATTACCGTGGCACAGTTATCATTGATACTGTTTTTTTTTTTTTAAGATTTGTTTTTTGCGGCATACGCCTTTTATTGTTTGTTAAGGGACAGACTGTAGGCTGACAGGAAACGGGAGAGAGATGGGGGAAGACATGCAGTAAAGGCCGTGTCGGGCTCGGGAGTCGAACCCGCGGCACACTGCGACTGGATTACCAGTCGGGTGCCCAGACGGTTACGCCACGGCCCCGCCTGGGCCATCATTGATACTGTTAATGCTTTCATTGATGCAGATGTAGGGTTCATTTTGTTAAAACATTATTATTAGTCCATGAATACAAACATGGTCCAATTTGGGCCAGTATGGAAACTCTAACTGATCCTGGGATCTCTCTAGTGGCCATGTTGTGCTCCTCACTGCCAAATGGTAATTCCATACGCTCTAGCAATCCAGTAATAAATAGCTCTCTCAGAATCTGGCGCCAATTCAGAAAACACTTTGATTTTAATAATACGTGTGGCCATATGCCCTTGACCAACAATCATCTTTTTCCTCCCTCGCGAGAGGACTCAGCTTTTAAAACATGGCACGTCAATGGCTTGATTTTCTTTAGCGACTTATTCATAGATGGCACATTTGCATCCTTTAAAAACCTCCAAGATGACCATGAGCTACCAAATTCTCACTTTTTCAGATACCTCCAAGTTCGAAGTTTTGCTAAGGAACACTTTCCATTTCCAGCTATGCCAGATAAGAGTATAGTAGACACCATACTAGACTGGGACCCATACACCAAAGGTAGCATATCTAATATATATAAGGCTTTACAGGAGATTGGCCCTCCTCTCTTGGATAAAACAAAATCAGCCTGGGAACAGGACCTGAATTTAGAGCTGGAGGAAGAGACGTGGGAACTCTCTTTGAGGCGTATTCATACTACCTCTTTATGTCTTAGACATTGCCTAATTCAATTCAAAATAGTACATCGTTTGCATTTCTCGAGAGAAAAACTATCTAAAATTTATCCTGACATCTACTTGTATAAGATGTCATCTGGAGCCAGCCTCTATTGGACATATGTTCTGGGGATGCACTTCCTTGAACCCATTCTGGAATAGTATTTTTTATGCTTTCTCAACCATCTGTCATGCCAATTGTGCCCAACCCTATATTTGGAGTTCCCAACGACGATGCACCAATTACCTCTCCCCAAGCCAATTTCATAGCTTTTGCTTCACTCATAGCGAGGAGACTTATTCTCCGCAATTGGAAATCTGATAAACCTCCAACATTTACAAGTTGGGTCAAGGATGTTCTATCCTTTATACCATTGGAGAAGCTCAGATACAACAGGTTCAAATCTCGCCAGAAATTTGTAAAGGCTTGGTCCCCTTTCCTTGAATTCACCCTTTCACTGTCTTCCGACTCACTGTCTTTTGATGATGTGTCCTAAGTGTTTTTCCTACATGTAATTTGGTTCACTGTGTAGCCCCTTAATCTAGTAAAAGGCTAATTTTATTTTATTGTATTTATTTATTTCATTTATTATTTATATCCTTTACTACCTGTTTATTTTATTTTATTGTTGTTCTTGTTGTCTTGTTTTGTGATGGAACTGGGGAGGGTGGGGTATATGTGGGGTTGTTTGTCTACAAAAATTGAAAGTCTTATTAATAAGGTTATAAAAAAAAAAAACATTATTATTTATATTGTTGTGATATTATCTAACATGAATAGCAAACATATCAGACCGTCTACCAAAAGGAAATGCATGTATTTAATTCAGTATGATGAGAAGCAGTGATAAGACACATCCCTACTTGTGATAAAAAAATTAATGACCAGAGGGGGGATATCAAAAGCAGAGGCATCAACCCCCCGTCCCCATCCCCCCCAGCCAATGAACCGCTGTGTACTGTACGTGTGTTGTGTCCTATAAGGTGAAGCATGAAAGAGCTCTACAGGAGCAGGCCAGTACCTACCTCCAACTTGTGTGTTCAGCCTGTGACCTGTCGGAGGTCAGGGTGAGAGAGACCGCAGGCGCTATACAGCAGGTCAAACTACAGGTTAGTTCAATACAACCACTCCTAAAGCCCTGAAATGGCACAAATGGATACGCCTGTCATTTCAGTGACAGACGTATTGGCTACGCTTACTCAATGTTTTGTCCATAAACAATGGAATATGTATAAACGTACAAATAGTGGATAACACTATGGTTTGTACTAAATCATTGTAAATGAGACATTGGTTAAGAGTTTTTATTGCATAATGTTACTGTTAATCTATCCAAACTTTCTTTTCCCTCCTGCATACTGTAGATTGAGGAGCGCATGATGGTGTGTGAGGAGGTGACGGACAGCTGGAGGGACGTGGAGGAACAGAAGGCTGATCTGGACGCCCAGCTGAGAGAGACAGAGCAGCAGCTCCAGAACCTCACCAGGAGACCTGCAGAACTGGAGCCCAAGATCGCTCAGAACCAGCTGGACAAGGCACAGGTACTGCAGGCTGATGAGTTGTCTATTGTACATGAATCGTGTGTAAGATTAATAGACAAATCAACTAAATTGGGTGTGTGAGAGCATTGAATAAATTATTATCCAAATTAATGATGGGAAAATGTAAAAAGAAAATGTAATACTTTATAAATTAATGTAATTTAATTATACATTAATAATTAAGCATCAGGAACCTGATGGATTGTGCAGTCCAAGTAGGGAATAAGACATTACCCTAGGTGAAGGCCTTTAAGTATCTTTAGGTCTTGTTCACAAGTGAGGGGAGGACAGAGAAGGAGATCAGCTGAAAAAACGGGTGGGGCTTTCCTGACATATATATATATATTCTTAGAGGCTAACATTTACTGTAGCCTACAGTATGAATAACATACTTCTCTCATCTTGCTGTGCTCTCGGTCCTGCAGGAATTCCTTCAGCAGGTCAGGGACCGGCAGTCTGAGATAGCCCAGCTGAACGATGCCGTCGCTGGGCTGACGGAGGGCCAGGACTCCACCGCCCTGGAGGACATAGGAGGTCTGAGGAGGAGCTGGATGGAGCTGGGCCAGAGGGCTGAGGAGCTGGAGGCCCAGAGGGGGGACGACATGCAGAGGAGTGGGGAGTACCAGGAGAGCGTGGCTGCAGTGGAGGAGCTCTTCCACCAAGTGTCCAGGGAGTGGGACTACCTAGCCAGGTACGGATCTACTATCTATACAGTGGTGGAAGAAGTACTCTGTGTGCAAAACGGCTTTTGAGTAAAAGTACAAAAGTATTGGCATCAAAGTATACTTAAAATAACAAACAAGTAAAAGTACAAATTATTTGTCAATTTGTCAAAAGAAATCTAATGAGCAAGCCTTCATTGTAGGTTGGATATTATTTGCAATAAATTATGGCTTTATAAGTTAATGCATGTTTTTTAATAATAATCTAAATCTATAAAGTAACCAGGGCAGACACAGAGAGTACCAGTGATATCTGATATCCTGTGTGTATGTATGTATGTAACCAGGGCAGACACAGAGAGTACCAGTGATATCCTGTGTGTATGTACTGTGTGTATGTAACCAGGGAAGACACAGAGAGTACCAGTGATATCCTGTGTGTATGTAACCAGGGCAGACACAGAGAGTACCAGTGATATCCTGTGTGTATGTATGTATGTAACCAAGGCAGACACAGAGAGTACCAGTGATATCCTGTGTGTATGTATGTATGTAACCAAGGCAGACACAGAGAGTACCAGTGATATCCTGTGTGTATGTAACCAGGGCAGACACAGAGAGTACCAGTGATATCCTGTGTGTATGTAACCAGGGCAGACACAGAGAGTACCAGTGAGCATCTAGAGGCTCTGAGGAAGCTATCCAGTGATCTTGAGGAGCAGAGAGGAACTCTAGAGGAGCTCAGGGACCAGCGACAGGCTGTCCTGCCCCGACTCAGCCTGCTGGACAAGGAGCTGGTCAAGCAACAGGTGGGACTCACCTCTTCAAATACCGTATATATAGCAATGGTTCAAAAAATGTATGTCAAGGACCCCCAAATTGACACTAGCCCGCGGACCCCCCTTTGAAAAGATAATGCCAGGGACCCCCTGTCATCCCCATAAGAGACGGCTGTAGCAGTGATTCTCAACTCGTTTAATTTCAAGGACCCCTAGTTTTACATGCATTAGTCTACGGACCCCCATTTAATGGCATTTCTACCAAACCAATTGGACCCTAAAGGGTCCAATTGGTTTGTCACGGGGCAGCCCGTGCCCTTAGACAATATTAAGGACCTTGCAAACAGACCAAACAGTTAAGTCAACTTGATCAATTGACAAACAGCTGGACTGGAAGTAACGGTTTTATATATATTGTACAAATGACATTTTTAGTAATTAACACAATGGTTGAAAGAGTTTTAAATGTTTATTTGTATTTACACTGAAGTTGCATTGGTATGTCTGTCACCTGTCTTCCCTCTGCAGTGCTGGCACTCCTCTCTAGATTGGAAGGTGCCAAGTACTGTAGAGGAGCAGGGGTGTTTGTTCCTGTCTGTATTATGTTTGGTCTTATTTATGTTAGATTCTCTAAATGAATTGGACCTGTGAAATAGTTAAGTGTTTGTATATCTAGTATTGCTTTAATGTATATAGTAATGTGGAAGAATTACTCATAGGCTTAGTTAGCCGTGTGGAGAGTTGACTAATGACCACTACTTCATTAGAGGATGGTTTGCCACACCTGTTTAAGAGCAGGATTGATGCAGGTGGAGGCAGTTCAGTCTCACTTGGCTAGGTAAGAGACAACAGGGGAGAACTGCCAGCCAGGGAAAAGCCTGTACCAGTTCCTGCTTGTCTCTTGATTGTATATAGTTTTTTTCAAGTGTTTGTTTTGTTTTATTGGAATGTGGTTTTGGCCAGTATTATTTATTTTTGTACTTTATCGCTGACTCGCACTGGAACAAGGTAAAATAAAAGCCTAAAACGTACTTGTGGACCTGTCTACTCCTTGGAGCCTCCGGCCAACGGCCAGCATTATCACATGGTTCCAAACTATAATTTAGCTGGGGACCCCCTGGAACTCCCTCAAGAACCCCTGGGGGTCCCCGGACCCCACTTTTGGAACCACTGGCGTATAGCACTCTGTCCACTCTGTTTAGTTGAAACATGTTTTTACAATTATTTTACTTGAACTAGCCATGTGTTTCAAGTTCAAGAAATTATTTTTACCTATACTTTTTCCTCCCATTTTCCACCGAATGCCCAGATCTTGCCCTCTTTTTGAGTCTGGCTTGAGGAAATAGAAATCACACCCATGTGAAGTGAGGGGTGCTCTTATCATCATACATCATCTCATTCTGGCCAATCACAATTTGCGTCCTCACTTTTATCTTCATTATGTATTTTTCAAATCATCACTATGGGGTGATCAGCCAATCACAAGACAATGTTTGTGTTTACATACACAAACACGGAAAGCTGGGAGTGGGAAACAGGACCACACTCGTAACGTCATGTGGTAGTCGAGTCTATGGACTTTGTGTTTGATTTAAGCAGTGACGTCATGTGGCAGCCACAGTGGGAGCCCCTCACTTCACAGTTCACACTAGTCTTTTACACTACTTTTCAAGGGGAGCTAGCCCCTTCTATGCCAAGCTTTCCGGGTTTGTGTGAACACTTAACACAAACATTGACTTGTGATTGGCTGATCACCCCATAGCGATGATTTGATTTGCTGAGCAAAGTACATATTGAAGATAAAAGTGAGGGCCGGAAAGGTAAGACACCAAAAGTGATTGGCCGGAATTACTTTTGTGATGATTTGATTGGCTGAGCACGGAATATGATGTATGAGGATGAGAGCACCCCTCACTTCACACGAGTGTGATGTTTTGTTTTTATGTTATATATTTAACTTCGATATTACAATGAAACCATGCCCAAATTTGGAGTCATTATGACATAGATCATCATGGCTTTGCTTCGCGAATGAAGATCTAGGGAGGTGTATGTCCACGTCTGCTGCAGCTACGTTGGTGACTGACAGGGCCAGCTTTTGACCAGCAAACTCGGCCACAACCGCTGCAGGGAAACGAGTGCTTGTTTAATGTTTGTGCTGCATTTAATTTCTTTCTTTTTCTCTTTTTTTCTTCTTTTCGGCGGTCGGTTTCTCTCAAAGGCAGATACGGCCACATCGTCATTACATTACATCAGCGAGTGTAACACTGGTGTTGACCAATGTGATATGCACGGAGGGATTTCTTTAGGCAATCCTTATATCTTTATTTGGGCCCCCAACGTTACGGTGGCCAGAGGAGAGTTCACCGTCTGAGATCCACATGAGGCCACGCCCTCATTGGATCCCGACCTAGTTTAGTTTTTATTTGTTGCTGTTGTTAGTCGTGGATTCCAGTTCGAACCTGATGTTGTGTGGGAGTTCTGATTGGTCCAGATCATACTGAATAACCGCTAGCTTGCATAAAGTCCTGAGACTAGGACTTAAGTCTAACACGTACAGGTCATCGGGTGTGTCTAACCCTCCAAAGAGGATGATACGATCTCCCACAACAATGCAACAGAACATCATATGCATCCTGACTTTCTCTTTGGACGCAACCTTCTTCCAGGTGAATGTCTTTGAGTTGAATTTCCACATATAATTGACCTTATTGCTATGTGTAAATCCGTACAGCTCTCCATTGTAGGTAAAGGCTGAATGCCCCCAGACTCCTTGTGGAATACTCTGTGCAGAAGGCGTGCTCAGCCAGTGGTTGGTCTCTGTGTCAAACACTCTGACGTAGTACAGGTACTTCCCGACTACAAACATCTTTGTCCCAATGATGGTGGCAGTGGGACAGGTTAAACTATGTGGTGGAGTGCCTCTGGTGTTAATTAAAGTCCAGACCATTGTGGTGGTGTCCAACTTGTATATGTCATTAGTCCATGTAATAAGCGGGTTGGCATTATAGTATACAGTCTGTTGTTTGTATCCTCCATGGATAAACATAACCTTCCCCAAGACACAGGCTGAGTGGTCTTCCCTCCCTTCTGGCACAGTTCCAGAAACCTTGGGCTTGAACCATCTGTGGGTGTCGACATCAAATGCATAAAGCACGTTGCAGTACTTAATTGTGTCATATTTATAACCTCCCCAGATGTAGACATCTTCTATCAGCACAGCTGTGTGGTAGCGCCGATTGGATGGAATCTCAAGGTGACATTCTCCTCTTCCAGCTGTCACTGGGGTCAACTTCCTCCAGCGTAAAGTCACTGTGTTTAAGACATGCACATCAATCTGATCAGCCTTGTTATTCCTGACCCCTCCAAACGAGTAGACATTGTCTCCCACGGCAACGGCAGCATGACCACATCCATTAGGTCCTCCGCTCAGATATATCGTCCAGCAGAACATTTGTCACAAGAGATCCAACAGGGTTTAACTTAGATTCTTCAAGACTCGCTTTGTAACAGAATGGTGTCTTATTGCGTGCTCTAGCATTTATATCGGTTCAGTGGCACAAACGTCATGCAAGGTTTGACCAATCTACAAAGCTAATGGCTTGTTGACAGATGAGCTCTACACAGCAGACAGACAGGCTCTACACAGCAGTCAGACAGGTATGATCCAGGAATATTTTTGAGGGGCGCTCCTATGCCCAGCGTTGTGCGTTTCTGTGTACCCCATAGCGATGATGGTCAAGGTAAACCTTATTGTCCACAAGGGAAATTTGTCTTGGGCTTTCACCCCTGCTGCAGCCATCTATATAATGGAACTATGCATGTATACCTTATAGTGCTATGTCTACATAAAAATGCTATAAGTCTACATAAAATGCTATCTACAGTAAGTCTACATAAAAATGTTGGGGCTAGGGCAAGTGCTACGGGCCATGATGGAGTCTGAAGAGGTGGGTTTTCAGACCACGGCGGAAGGTTGGGGCTGAGGCTGCAGTTCTGATTGCAGCCTCAGCTGCATTCCATAGTTTTGTGCATTCCAAGTCCATTCCATAGTTTTGGAGCCAGAAGGGAGAAGAGTTTGGGACGTGTGGAGCATTGTCCCGGCGTTTTTAGTGACGGTACTTCCAGCTGCGTTGCTGATCTGAGTGCTTTGAATGCCAGCATCAGAGTTTTATATTCTGTGCGGGCAGCGACCGGGAGCAAGGGAGTGGAGAAGGGAGGAGACACGTGAGAATTTTGGCTGGTTGAAAACCAAGCGAGCTGCGGCATTTTGGATCAGTTGGAGAGGCTTAAGTGCACATTCAGTCAGATAAATCCCTATCCTTATCCAGCAGGGCTAATATGGCAGTATCATCCGAGAATTTAATTATGTAATTATTCGGGTTGCCACTTCTACACTAATTTGTGTACATAGTAAAAAGGACAGGTGAGCTCACGCAGCCCTGAGGTGCGTGAGGTGACAGATTTGTGTTTGCCTTCCTTTCTCCCAGGTGGGGCACTTGGAGCAGCGATGGGCACAGTTGGACGGCTTGATTCAGCAGAAGATCCAGGACTCTGCTCAGACCCTGGAGGACCTGGCGCGTGTGGAGAACCAGCTGAGGGACGCCCGGGAGTGGGTGGAGGAGCAGCGGCCTGCCTTTACCTCTGCCCTAAAATCAAGCCCTCCTCCAGACCTGGCCCAGAGCTTCCTGTTCGACCACTTGAGTGTGTGTGTGGAGCTGGAGGCGCGGCAGCATCTGCTGGGCCAGGCGGTGAGCGAGGCCCAGGCCGTGGCCTCCAGGCTGGGCCTGAGTGAGAAGAGGTGCCTGCAGGAGCTGGTTGAACAAGCCCAGACTGAGGTGGAGGCCCTGGGATCCAGAGTGACGCAAAGGAGGAAGTACCTCAGTAAGGTAGACAGACTTTGCATGCTTCGAAACAAATGAAAAACAATATACTCTAGGCCTGTGTTTGTACATGATGAAGGTCTAAGGTTATTATTACTGTGTGATACTTTTATTGTTCTCTAGGCCTTCACAGAGAGAACACAGTTCCTCCACGGCCTGGGGAGGGCGCTGTCCTGGGTTCAGGAGCAGGAGAGGAAGGCTCTAGTAGACGACCACATAGCACTTCTCCCTGAAGACCTAACCAAGCAGGTTGCTTCTTGTCGCGGTGTCCAGAGTGGCCTACGGGCATACCAAGGGGAGCTGGCTTCTCTGTGGGCACAGGGACGAGAGCTGGAGAGAGATGCCTCTGACAAAGAGAGATCAGAGACCCTGGCTAGACTGGAAGAGCTGCAGGCAGCCTTTGAGATGGCTCTTCAGAGAACCACCCGGCGTCTGGCCGACTTAGACAAAGCCTTGACCTCTAGGAAGTACTTCCATGTTGACCTGGACAAGACATGCCATTGGCTGAGACGGGCAGACGCTGTTACCTTCTCTGAAATCGATTTAACCAACACTGAGGACGATTCAGAATTACAAACACAGTTGTCCAAGTACCAAAATGTTCTGGAACAAGCTTCAGAATACGAGAACCTCCTACTCATCGTCCAAAGAATCGGCCAGGAGATCCTCCCGACTCTGAACGAGATCGACCACTGCTACCTGGATGAGAGGCTCAACGCCTTGCCTCAGCAGTACAACACCATCTTGGCTCTAGCCAAAGAGAAGAGAGACAGAGTCCAGCAGGTAATCCTAGAGAGAAAAGAGTTCAGCACTTTCTTTGATATCACCTGTAATGCACTGGAGGAGCTACAGGAGCAGTATGACAATCTGGAGCAGAAGACTATCGGTGTTAGTGAAGAGGAGGCTGTTCATCTAAATAACGAATACAGAAATTTAAATGGAAGCCTGTCGCACCTTTACCCTGCTGTGAGAGAACTCAAGGGGAAAAATCAGGGGTTTATTAGTAGGGGCCAACAATGCAGAGCTGAAGAGACTTTACAGTTGGTCTGCCTCCACGACAGCCTGAAAAGGAAAATTGATGGAAAAATTCAATGCTTTGACAATACTTTGAAAACGTTGCTTGAGTACGGCACAGTGACAAATAAGCTGGGGTCAGAGTTAAAGGCTGTGAAAGAGAAGCTAGTAGAACTCAAATCAAAGCCCAGCTTGAGTGTCACAGATAAAGTCACAGGTCTTTATTTACAACTTGAATGTCTGGAGAGTATAAGCTCACAAGTAGAAGAATGTAAACACAAAACTGAAGACCTCGGTCTGCACATTGACCCAGCTGCCATCCATGAACTGACCACGCGGCAGGAAACATTGCAATCTCTGCGGTCAGACGTGATAAGCTGTATCAGAGAAAGTGAAAGGCATGTCAGAAAGAACGAGGATTTTAAGACTGAGCTTGAGAAAGCATTTCAGTGGTGGGGGAACATGAAGGACAAATTGGGGGAGCCTTTGATCCTGTCAGAGCTCAAACTTGAGAAGGTGCAAGAGGAAGTGAGGAGAATGAAGATTGTATATGAGGAAGTGCAGTGCATACTGAGGGTGGTAGATGCTTTGGGTTGTAGAGAGAAGCAGAGATATAGCAGTAGAAAAGTGGCAGTTCCTACCCACGTAGAGGAGAAACTACAGGAACTGACGCAGCTGGGAACTGACGCTCAGCAATCAATTAACACTAAACAGGTGAGAGTGTGTCCTATGCTCTTAATAGATGAAATGTTCATTAATTCTACTCCTTTTTCTTTTTTTAACCCTGCAAGACCTTTTATCAGGGTTAAAGGTCATAGGTTAAAAAATGTCCAGAGATTTTGAATTTCAGCCTCTGTGGGGGGTATTTATTTCATGACCAATGGCATTGCAATGAACATCAATGATGATGTTTAGGTGAAAAAAGAACAGAAATTTGTTATTATTGAATTAATTAATTCATTACAATATGTTGTATATTTGCAACGGTGGGTCTAGCAGGGTTAAACATGTAGAATGTAGATGATATAAAACATCCAAAGTGATTGGAAAGTTATTAAAGCTCATGAATTTAATCCATTATTCATGACTTTAACCTGCTGAATAATCTCCCCATTCCCTATTCCCTCTTGTATCAATATTTATAGGCTAAGGGCAACCAATCGGAAACATTTGGCCGTTTTAGATATGCTACAAAGTTTTAATAAGTAAGCGATAAGTGATGCTTAATTTATAACATTTTTGTGGCAGTTGAGTAGATCCCAGAAGATTCATGTTGAATGAAAGGGAAAGAAGGATTCAAGTATGCCACTCACATTGTAACATATTGCCATGCTTTTATAGAGAGACAGAGAGGTTACTATTCATTTCATTCTCTTCATTCCTGGAGGGGACTTTGCTGGAGGGATATTTTGTAAAGTAAAGTAAGACTGTCCTTCCAACAAGACATTTACATAATTTCAAATAAAGGACACGCCTGCTCAGTGTGAATAATATTATTTAGTTTGCTGGCAATTTTAAGACCTGTATTATTATCTGTATTGGCTGTTATTAACAGTTATAACATGTTTGTGGATGGGATCAGTTGTGTTTTTTAAGTACCGTAATTGTGTTCTGAATATGTGATCTTTGCATTTCCCAGCTGGCTGTGATTCAAGCCCTTTCTTTAGCCAAGAGGCACCATACATCCCAGCAGTCTGCCCAGAAATGGCTGGACAGTGCATGGGCTATCCTCCAGACGGCCAGCCAGGGAGTAGAGCTGGAGAACCTGATGGAGAGCCTCGCAGAGCTAGAGGAGATCTTAGCCCAGGAACAAGTATTCAAAACCGCTGTAAAGGAGCTGGAGTCCGTGGCTACTCACATGGAGAACTTTGTGGCACCAGGAGTGAAGAATGAACTTACACAAAGATGTGAGGCAATGCAGCTGAAAATGTCAGAGCTCAAACGGCAACTACATGAGCACAGAGAGACACTGCAGAGGTAGATGTGTGTGTGTGTGTGTGTGTGGGGGGGGGGGGGGGGGTGACATGGGGATTCAGTTGGTTTTCTATTACGGCAACTACATGAGCACAGAGAGACACTGCAGAGGTAGATGTGTGTGTGTGTGTGTGTGTGGGGGGGGGGGGGGGGTGACATGGGGATTCAGTTGGTTTTCTATTATACCCTTTTAATGCTTTTTGCCAGCTGCTTGTAATGCGACTGGAAACATGTTCACCTAACTCTACTAGCGACCATATAGTCAACACTCTTCCCTCATTGGCTGCTTCTAGGCTGCCTCTAAGCCAATGGGAGACCGACCCATAGTCTGAACGGCATAAAACCCATATTTTGAACGCCGCAACGTGAAGTGGTAATGGCTGCATACTCTGAACGCCGCAACGTGAGCTGAGGCTGCGGCATACAAACTGATTATAGATGTTCATAAACGAGAACTTGCTGCAGCTGGCAGTTTTGACTGAGTCATTCTTGTTTGTATTAGTATTACAAACAGTATGGTAAACTGTAATTTGCATGATTTTCTTTCTAGGTGTAGTTCTCAATGGAGCTGCTTCCAAAATGAGAGAGAGACACTGATTGGACAAATGAACAAAGCAGAAAGAGGGATGGCCGTTTTCGACACAGCAAAAGCAGCCAATAGCCTGGAGGCAGAGGACAAGCGTCAGAGATACAAGGTAGGACATTGCATGTGTCATTGCTTATAGATCTTTCATTAAATGTACCATAGCTGGGGTTCCCGCTGGCCAAGTGGTCCAGGCACATGCCACATATAGGCTCTGGCTTGACAGCGCGTCGCGTGTTCGAGTCCCGTTCATGAAGATCTTTGCTGCATGTCTTTCCCCTTCTCTCTCTCCCTCCTTCCTGTCTTCACTTGATACTATCAATAAAGAAATAACAATAATCATTGTTATTTAATTATTATTAGTAATAGTAATTCAACTATTAAGTGTCTTGACAGACAGCCCACCAGATGGAATCTATAAATGAGTCAGGATGGGAATTCTGCTATTTACCATTTTTGCGCCAAATGCGGATCATATTTCACTTGTCCACATTTAGTTTTTCTCTTTCTCCTGCTGTAGTCCCTAGTGACTCAGATTGATGCACTGGAGCAACCCTTGACAACCCTGAGAGAGAAGACAGCAGTACTCCATCAGATCAGCTCTGAGTCCAGCGAAGCCGTCACCAGCCACTCTGTGTCGTCTCTATGGCAACGCTGGAGTCGGCTCCACAGTGTTGCCCGTGCCCAGGAGAGGGCGCTGGAGGACACAGCCAGGGAATGGAGGAACTTCACGGACAAGGTAAGAGTAGATGGAAGATTATTCAATGTGTTGATGTTCTTCTGATGTGTATGTAGTTGGATAGAAAGATGATAGATGGAATTATTTCTGCAAATGTGTACTTGATTACATGTTTGTATGAATTAGCATATGTATGCACATCTGTGTGGGATGTACAGTAATAATAAAATCACCCCTCACACTTCATGTGAAGTGAGGGGCGCTCATACTTCATACATCATCTCATTCCGGCCAATCACAATTTGCGTCCTCACTTTTCCATCTTCAACTTTCTGCCCTCACTTTTATCTTCAATATGTATTTTGCCCTGCCAATCAAATCATATGGGGTGATCAGCCAATCACAAGCCAATGTTTGCACACAAACCCGGAAAGCTGGGCATAGGAGGGGCTAGCGTCCCTCAAAAAATACAATCTGATATAGTAAATTATAACATAAATAATTTGTAACTTTTTGTTCTATACTGTATTGTATAATGTGTGGTTGTCACAAAATCCCAAAGCACGCCTACACTACACCAATGAACCACTGGTATAGTGAGCCATAAGCTCTTAAGCTCTAAATACAACGAACAGTGTAATTAGAACACAATCACGATGCATTGGGATCTTGTAGATTCTTTGTAAAATAAATATTTATTTTAATCTTTAAATATTTTTGCCTATAATGCCATGCCCAAAATAGGGATGGCAGATTGATGTGGTGAAGTGGTTAATACAGCACATTACAGCAGTGGAAGGACTCTTGTTTGCGTAAATTGAGGTCAACCACACACTACAGCAACAGCTGAATAACTGTGGGTGTAGTGTGTGAGTGTGATGCAATTCCAGGCTCCAGGCTTCAGGCCAGTCGCGCGCTCCCGCCAAAGCATGTTGTCGTGAAAGCAGTCTCCCGCCCTCCGACCCATTTCTAGTCTGACAGTTACCAGAGCCTCCAGCTCACCAGAATTCCCACAAAGCATTGCTCTGGACGCGGAGGAAATGACATCATAGCGTAGGAAGTTCTCACTTCCTTTTATGTGGCACATTCCTGTTGTCCACTGACTTTCTATGGCTCCATTGTTCAGCTGGATATGTTGTCATCCTGTACACAGGGTCTCTTGACACCGGTTTCTGCCAATGAATAAAGATAACTCTTAACAATTAACAATGAAGTAGCCAGATACGTTATCATAACGATATGCTAATTGCCCCTGCAGGATCAATATTATTAATAACGTTATTATGGTATGTGCAGTAATCATCCACTTATCACTTGTTTATTGTATTACCATAAGAAAAATAAAATGACACTCTTCTGGGATAAATTAAATGACACCTAATTGGAACGTGAATCTTGGTCCATTGCATAGTGCATTCCAAGAACCGTAATAGACCAATAACTCAGCCTCGCCTGTCTTCCAGATGGAGAAGGTGCGCTCCGTGTCCATTGACCTCCACGGGCGCGTTCCCGACAGCACGGTGGAGAAGGCGGCCACCAGGGCGGCGCTACAGAGCCTTCTGGAGTACCATGACTCCTTCAGCCAAGAGGTGGAGAGAGAGCTGTCCGCTCTGGCCCTTCTGGCACAACACACGCTCTGTCTCAGAGGAGAGGAGGAGCAAGTGGAGGAGGAGGAGCAGGAGGAGGATGAGAAGGAGGAGGAAGAGAAGGACCGAAGGACAGAGAATGAACAGGAGGAGACTACATGCCTGGATGAGATCAGGAGCATGCAAGAGGAGTGTGAGAAGTGAGTGCAGCGGGAAAAGTGGAAAAGTGTTAGAAATGAGAGGAAACTATGAAAAGTGACTTCAATGTTTGCGTTTACACACTTTTGTCTTCAATGTTTGTGTTTACACAAACATTGCAGTAAGTGCAGTCAGTGCCAGACTGCCAGTAGCTACAGCATGTGTTTTGAAAGAAACCTGGCTTCTTGTGTGTTCCAGCTTGGTGTTGCAGGTGCGCTCTAGCAGGGCCCAGGTGCAGCAGGAGCTGAGGGAGAGGGAGGAGGTGGAGAAGGAGCTGGGCCTCGTCAAAGGCTGGATCCAAGACACCCGCGGACTCCTGCTGAGTCCTACTGCTGACCTGGATTCACTGCTGCAAGAGCTAGAGGTACACGCACACGCATGCACGCACACACACACACACACACACACACACACACACTGGGACTGTAAATATAATAATCGCCTCGTTTGTCGTGGTGACCTTGTAGACTGCACACGGTGAGGTCATCAGTAGGCGTCAGAGTGTGGAGCGTATGACGGAGCTCCAGCAGTCCAAGTACCAGGACCTCCAGGCTGGCCTGCCCTCTGAACTCAGCATGCAGCTGGCAGAGGTGGCCCTCGCTCTGGGCTCCGCTGAGGACCAGGTAAGCCCTCCTCACACTGCTATGGTCATCTGAGTTTACCGTGTGTCTCATTATTGTCTCACACACGGGCAACATGGACTAATATGGTATGGTTTTTGTTGTTGTTGTTGTTGTTATGTTTAGTATTCATACAGTTCAAATATTGTTGTCAGTAGCAGAACTGTATTTCTGACTTTTATTTGGGTGTCATACGGTAATACAGGGGAGAGGGGACTGGATCACGTTTTCTTGAACAGCATTCATTTCAAGGCATGTTGAAAGATGTACAGATACAGTAGTACTGGCCAACTGAAAATAAATAAATAAATATTGGTATAGGCATAATCTAATTTCAGCCAGATAACACACAAATAGATTGAGCACATTTAATTCATAAAATGTAAATACAAGGGTGAATACCTTGGCGTTCAGGCTCTGCTATTAGCTCTGCTATTACTCCTTTTTATATACACTACCCTGCATATTAGAAAGAGCCGGGGAATACAGAACACTAGCCGGGGTGTTGCCGGGGTGATGTTAGGAGCAAACAAAGCGCATACAACGTTCAGTGGCACGGATAGCAAGCGGAAATACAATGATCCGATGATAGGTCAGCTACATACAATAGCACGTACGGAACATTCTGTACATGGATCACATAGTGCTGTGCATTCCTGTAAACCCCTCGAGTGTATCTGCTTTAACTAGCTTGCAGGCTATACAGCATCATGTTGCTATTATTGCTCTATATGACAGTATACCGAGTGTCTCGTCCATCTGCTTTAGGTCCAGGCGAGAGAACGGGAGGTTCAGCAGACCAGAGATGTGAAGGAAGACTTCAGCTCCAGACTTCAAGACATCGAGGGCAAGCTGAAGAGCATCTCTCTGAAGCTTGGAGACAAGGCTTCCGACCTGGAGCAGGCCAGAGAGGAGACCAAAGTAATCAAGCAGACAGATTGACTAATTAACAAGCAATTAGCCCTAATTAAACCGCCAATTTATTTTGCAGATGTTGGGGTTAATGAATGGTGGGTTGAGGTGCGTGTGCGTGTGCGTGTGCGTGTGCGTGTGCGTGTGTGCGTGTGTGCGCGTGTGCGTGTGCGTGTGCGCGTGCGTGCGTAATGGCCTGTGCTGAATCCACCTTACAAGAGTGACCCACTTTAAGAAATATTCCAGATGGGATTCTGTGACCACTTTATCTCCTGCATTCCTCCACACCTCCTTCCTCCTCTAATCCCAACCCCAAAACACCTCTTTTCTTCCTTCTCTTATCTCTCCTCTACTCTGCCCTCTTCTGCCGAGAGGCCCTAAGCCCAAACTGCATGTTGTGAAGAAAAAATTAATAATAACATCTGCAATTCAAACAGATGGAAATAACCACCTGGGGTGTGAGGTTTTACTGACATTAGGTTTCCTTTCAATCCCTCTCCTCTCCTCTCCTCTCCTCTCCTCTCCTCTCCTCTCCTCTCCTCTCCTCTCCTCTCCTCTCCTCTCCTCTCCTCTCCTCTCCTCTCCTCTCCTCTCCTCTCCTCTCCTCTCCTCTCCTCTCCTCTCCTCCCCAGTGTCTTTGTGAGGAGTGTGATGGGTGTGGTCGTTCCCTGGCAGAGTTAGGTGTAGCTGTGCAGGAGTTTGGGGAGCAGAACCCTCTGCTGTGTAAGCAGCTGGGCGATGCTCTAGCCAAACTGGCCGAGGTGCAGCGCCATACCACACAGCTGGCCCAGGACAGGGCCAACAGACTGAAGAAGGTGAGACAGAAACCATCACCTGGAACCAAAAATAACCTATATTGCATATTTCGACAAATGTACTCTACTGTAGTTCAAAAAGAATTGCAGTGCATTATTTATATTAGCAGCAATCTGAAGGATGTCTAGGTCTAGGAGTTGTGGAATAAAATAAAATGCATAGTGCATCCATCGTAGCTTAACATGATGCAGAAGAAGTATTTAAAATGTTAAGATTATTCACTTTACATGTACAGTACGGTAGGTTTTTATGAAGCCTAGCTGCATGCTCCTGTCTTGCACCTTGTACATTGCTCTGGATAAGCGTCTGCTAAATGCCAAGCAATTGCTTGCAGCCAGGATTGCTAATTTAGTGTCTGCTAAATTAATTAATGTTTTGAAAATGCATTGTTATAATTTTGTTCCTGTTATATATTGTACCGCTCCGTTCCTGTTCGAGCAGGCAGAGAGGCAGCTAGAAGAATATAAGGGGATGAGGGCATTTATCCTGGGCTGGACAGAGAAGGCAGAGGCCCTGGTCACTGGCAACATCATTTGGAGTTCTGCCTCCCAACTGCAGGAGCAAATCAGAACACACCAGGTGGGAATATATAATGAGTCTTTTTACCAAGGCATGTTTCTGTCCCTAGTACCCTCTAAATGTTAGTTAGAACCCATGCATCCAGAATATGGAGGCATGGGTTCAGGCAATCTAATTAAATGTAATTTCAAGTAAGTATTTAAGTCACATTTAAGAATGTGGTTGTGGTTGAAAATAATTCTAGATTTCTATTCCGATATTGAAATTTGTATACAATCTCATGCTATCTCTAGGGACTCTGACGTGGACTGGTCTTAGTTAGTATAATACACACCAGTAATTTCCTTATACAAACTCTGATTCCTCTTGGCCTGTCGTTTGTGTTCCCATGGCAACAGGCGTTGCTGCGGGAGTGTCGGGGTCTCCACGGCGACCTGGAGGCCATGGGTGAGAGGGAGGGGCAACTGGGGGAGGTGCTTCAGACGGAGGGGTGGAGCCAACAGGTGAAGCACCTGAGCAGACGCACGGAGGAGCTGCAGCAAAATGCTAAGACGCGCCTCCAGAGTCTGCAGGACGCAGCTAAGGTAACGGATACATACATCCTGGGTTGTGTGCAGGGCAAGCATGACAGGGGAATGCACGCTGTGAAATGTATAATAGCCTTTAACTGTCTCCATCACTGATCCCTTTGCAAACATCAATGATCTCTCTGTACACCAGTGCTATAAGAGCCATCTGTTCTGTTTAGGTTAGTGAGACCAAACCAACCTCATTAACGTGACTGCTCTTTAGGAAGTCTGGTTAACAGTCCAATTAATTGCAGCACAGCGGGAGGTACCCATTGCCTTGGAGTGGGGAGTGGGTCACATGTTGCAGAGATGTAATGCCACAGTGCCCTCTTATGGTACTCACCTAGTATTGCATTTACTTCCTTTATTATAGTATTAACTGCAGTACTTGTGTTTATTGGAGCGGTATGACAGCTTTAGTACCAATAACTCAGAGTGCCACTAATACCACTAACCACTAATTAGACATTATAAAATGTTATTCAGAGGTGCTAAGGTCTTAAAGCTAGAATAAATCGTGATAAACCATGATGTTTAAGTACAAACAAGTGCAGGAAAGTTCACCTTTCGGTCATCTGACCACCTTACAAATCTGTAAAACCTTTAATCTAACTAGGAGAGTAATACAATAAGAAAACACATTGTCTTATTTTGCCCCTGGATGTATCTATGCACATTCGTAACATTGTGTGGGTCTTCACTTCTATATCACAAATGAGGTTTTATGGTTACCACATATCTGATTAATACAGTTCATGCCAGAATGTTTAGATCAGAACAACCTTGAGCCTAGAACTGGAAACTATTACGTCAACCTGGCATGCTTTTCCTTAACTGACCACTTACTTTGTCACCTTTTTATTTGCTCTTTTGTGGGGTAAAAACAATTTTCCCGGTACAGGTAACCACACACAAGTAAAGTAAAGGCGTCTTTACTCTTCAGGCAGATTTACTTTGACTGTGTCGTGAATCACAATTCCTTGTATATGTCTGCATAGTATTACGTTAGCATGGCTGTAGCTCGACCCCTCCAACACTCTCATGCTTTGATAAGTCATGTCCCACATGTACCTGTACAGGACATGCTGCGTCTGGAGGCCGAGGTGAAGAGTCTTCATGCTTCTCTGGACCAGGTTCAGGTCACTCTGGCCTCTCCTGACCTGAATAGACTGAGCCTCAGGGAGCAGCTCACACACAGACAGGTACACACACACACACACACACACACACACACACACACACACACACACACACACACACACACACACACACACACACACACACACACACACACACACACACACACACACACACACGCACACACTTTAAAACTATCTTCTTATGCACTGCAGAGTCATTATAACTTCATTCTTTACATCTCCCATCATGTCTCCTGAAGCGTCTGCTGGTGGAGATGGAGGGTTTCAAACAGCAGGTGGCAGCAGTTCAACAGTGTCAGAGCGCCCTCCGGCTGCCAGAGGAGGTATTGGCCAGCCTGTCTATCTGCCGCACAGCCCAGGCCTTGCAGCAGGAGGCCAGCCAACTACAGCATACCACCATTCAGCAGTGCAACATTTTACAGGTAGGGGGTGCCATTCAGCAGTGCAACATTTTACAGGTAGGGGTGAGCATAGATATTAAAGATGCCTCATTGGCCGCTGCAGTTCGTTGGAGCCATATGTGTGCAAGAGGGGGCGGAACAAGGGGCCAGCTAGGCACTCCAATGTTGAAGCGCTGGGCCCTAGTGGTAAGCGGAAGGACTGCAGGCGGACCCGTGGATTCTTGACGAGGAAACCCCGTGCAACCGAGCGCTCAATGTTAAAGCCCAGCTGCACTTCCGCATTTGGGCACCAAAATTTGGTGCCCAAATGCTGAATCAGCGAAAAAATGCGGAAATAGACGGTACTTCCGGCAGCCTTCCGGGTGCTTCAAAACGCCACTGAGCAACTTCCACTGACATGAATAGCGGAGGGGGCGGAGCTTCGCGCCAGTTTAGTCTCTATCCTTTTAATACTCTATGGGGCGGAAGTGTGCAGGAAGAGGCACACTCTGGCATCGCTGCCCAAGTGATGTCACCCATGCGACTGCTCCATGTCTCTCGCTGCCACTCAAGTGACTACTGGCCAATCACAGCGCGTCTTTCACGGGACTTACGTTATGCTCGCGGAAGCTTGACAATCTTCCGCTCATGCTTCCGCTATCTCGGGAAAATGTTGCCCCCTCTCAAGAACACATGCCCCAGAGCCAGAAGAGGCCTTTATATGTCTATGGGGGTGAGCCTCACATTCATAGTAGCGTAGCAGCTGCAGTAATATTTATGTACTGTACATTAAAAATACATAAAAAAAACAAGACGTAAAAACAGGGTAGATCAGAGACTAATAATAATAATAATAATACCTGAAATTCATATAGTGCTTTTCTAAGTACTCAAAGTCGCTTTACATACTGTACTGTATGTGTGTGTGGGCTGCGGGGAAGGAAAACGGCTTTATCAGCAAAAATTAATGAATGCATTTAATCAAACTCACTAGGCTTGAGGGGTGTGTGTGTGTGTGTGTGTGTGTGTGTGTGTGTGTGTGTGTGTGTGTGTGTGTGTGTGTGTGTGTGTGTGTGTGTGTGTGTGTGTGTGTGTGTGTGTGTGTGTGTGTGTGTGTGTGTGTGTGTGTGTGTGTGTGTGTGTGTGTGTGTGTGCTTGTGTGCGTGTGCGTGCGTGCGTGCGTGCGCGCAGGTAAATGTGTACTTTATTACTTGGGGAAACTCCTTTGCATTTGACCCATCCTTAGAGAAAGCAGAGCAGTGCCTAGGGACCAACTCCAACTGTAATGCCAGTAACTTGGTCAAGGGCACTGGAGAGAGTATAGTATGTATGGTATGTCTTTTGGTGTGGCAGGAAAACCAATGCAAACGCTGGACCTTCTTGTCGTAAGGCCACAGTGCTAACCTCTGCCACACCCTGCCAACCACTTCACCAACTGCGCTGTGTGTGTGTGTGTGTGTGTGTGTGTGTGTGTGTGTGTGTGTGTGTGTGTGTGTGTGTGTGTGTGTGTGTGTGTGTGTGTGTGTGTGTGTGTGTGTGTGTGTGTGTGTGTGTGTGTGTGTGTGTGTGTGTGTGTGTGCGTGCAGACATAAGAGTGCAAGGAACGCATGACATCCACATTGATCTTTAGCATATGTGCACCATTTACACCTAGTTGCCCAGCATATGCTCTTAACAGTTGCGCTGTGATATACAGTATATAGTCATCTGTATGTCATTTGATGCATTGACGATTACATTTTTACTTGCTCCTGGAACAGATGCTCGATGCTCTGCTATGTGGTGAATGTTGCGTTCACAACAGGCCCTTCCAGGAATGGCAGGGTTCGCTGTCACAGCAGAGAAATATCCTCTTATCTTCTCTAGTCCAGTGCTGACTGTTCTTCTAAGCTCATTTTGATGTGTGAAGATTAGTTAGTATTTAACGGGGAGTAGCAGACATTCACCTTAAGCATCTATCTTATCCATCTTATCCATGCCACTGTTGTTGTGGAGGTTTGAATCAATGGTTTGAGGTTTGAATCAATGTGTTACTGTGTACATGTAATGTATACAGCATACCAGATACTGGTTCAATGTCATATTTACTTGCGCAAGCAGAACGTGCAAATACTGCGATCGGCTGGGTATGTATGTATGTATGTATGTATGTATGTATTTACAGTATGTCAGGGTATGTAATGTGTGTCGGTCGGTGTCCTCTCTTGTTTAAGACGGTAGTTACTAGTTACCATTAGTTATGTTACCTTCATGTTACCATCAACAGCCAATAAGGGACCACCATTCTTGGTGACGTAACGAAGTATGTTTCAAGTTTTCTATAAGGTCAATAACGGTTATAAAGGATTTAGAACATCAGTTGTATTAGACATTATAGTTAGTAGCACTCAAAGTAGAGAGGATTTACAGAGGATTTAGACCAGCAGTTGTACCAGACAGTAGACACTACACTGTACTTCAAAGTAGCTTTATAGGGACTCTATAGGGACTCAGACAGCAGAGAGCTCTAGGACTCTGAGCAGCAGTCAAATAACCAATAAATAGTAGCGTGCAGATCTCAACCAATAAAAGCGTTTGGGGCCCACGAAACCTCGCTCAAATAGAGACTCTGAGAGTGAAAATAGGACGGGTGGACGACGTCGCTGCACGGCGCGTTGTCGCTTGCGTTACGTCATAAGACAGTCTCATTGAAAAACACGTATTATATTATGAGATTTCATCGTTGGGATGTTACACTGAGAAGTCCTGTGAATTGTAGATGAAGACTAATGCACCCAGTATTATACTGTATTTTCCTCGCTTTTGAATATGAGGAAGATGTGCAACATGGGGCATTGTCATAATGGCTTTAGGATGTAGCCTCAATATTTCTACGTTGCGCTCCCCAGGAGGCAGTGGTGCAGTATGAGCAGTACGAACAGGAGGTGAGGAACCTCCAGAGGTTGATAGAGGAAGCCCACCGTATTATTCAGGACCGCCCGGTCTCCACCAGCAACATACAAGAACTTCAGGCCCAGATTCACCACCATGAGGTGAGAACACACGCACCCACATGCCTACATACACATGCACAGACATACTCACACACACGAGATGAAACACCGGAGAGGTAAGGGTCTAGAGACGGTCAAACAGGTCTAGACGGATTAGCTGCTCACACACACACACACACACACACACACACACACACACACACGGACAGACTGACACGAGCAAAATCATAGTCAAGTCATACAGTACACCTTTGGCCACTCGGCCTAGCAGACAAAACAAGTATTTAAAAAAAGGAAATACAATAAAATATGTACGTAATCTTATATAGCAGTGCATTAAAGGAAGTGGCAATGCATGTTTTCATTCACTGAGTTTGATGTGTCCCTGACAACTGTGTCAGTGGGACTGTGGGACAACATTGTGTCAACATGTGGAAAGCAAATAGAAACTGATGACAGCGTGTAATGACGAGTCGTTCCCAACCGTTCTGCACAGTTTATACACATACCTGCTTTATATACTGTAGATTCATATCACAAAAATGATCAGTACATACTACATAGCATTTCAATCACTGTCTGACAATCATGTTCTGTATTTTCAATTGCCCCAAAGTTACTCCATTTAATATCCCTGAAGATTATTATGCAATTAATGTTTTAAATTGATTTTATAATGGGGTCACCTACTTCAACATCAAAGAGCCCAGAGAGAGAGAGAGAGAGAGAGAGGTTGTGGCACAAGAAAAAAAATATTCTTATTTATTATATTGTGCAATACCATAAAAAAGAAGTGGCATTTATTAATGCATTTAGTTCCATAATGTGTCTGTTTTCCATTTGAAGTTAATAAGACATTACTAATCAGTATTTCCATCGCAAAATTATAATTACTAGTCCTTACCCGTTGTGAGATATTTGCCCCCCCCCCTTGTGGCCGTGAAGGGTACTGCGCCCGGGTGCGTTTGTAATTGACTAATACATTAATTTATAATCATTAATGTGTCAAATCGAAAAAAGGGCTTCGTTACGCCCTCCATATGCATATGGTCAATGCCTGTGTGAAAAGTGATTGGAGTGATTGGTGCAGGCAGTAAGGAGTTACGGCACTGTTTCTGACAGACACACGGACACACAGACATTCGGTTAATTATAGTATGATGATGATGATGATATGATTATTACTACTGATATTTTGATTTGACTCCTCTCTAATGGTACTGTGAGCCACGCAGCGTCATGCAGTACACCAACCATCATAAATGACTTTAACTCCTCTACTGGCCCCGCATACAAACATTCAAACATTCTCCCCTCATCTGATGGTGCATGCTGATACATTCTGCACAGGGATACCATTTCAGTTGGATAATGTTGCAGCAGTTGTTAGACACAGTGGACTGCAGTACCGATGCAGATATCAAGACTCATGCTTGGTGCAGCATTTTCACTGTGCTGAGTGTGTGTTTAAAGACCCCCTGCAGACTGTGTAGTGAGAGAGAGAATCCAAGAGAAACATGGGGGAGAAAATAAACTGCAGAATTACATTTTTAACATGATATTCATATATCTATCTGATATTTGTGTATATATATATATATATATATATTATCACATAGTAATTATTCTGAGTTTTCATGTTCTGTGCATGCTTTATATTGCAATCTGTGTAGATTGCCGATTGGTTGGCCATATCAGTGAGTTAATATTTGAGTTTGGTCTCCAAGCTGAGCACTGGCCAGTTAGTCACCTGACCTGATTACCAGCCATCTGCGGGACAGAGGGAGGGAGGAGGGGTAGAGAGGCTGCTAGGGGAGGAGCCTGGCCATAACAAGGCTGTTATTTGAGCCTCCCTCTGTCATTCTTCTCTCTCTCAAACACACCCTCTCTCCTTGCAGCGCTCTCTCTCTTTTGTTGAGAGGAATCTGCCTCAGGGATTGGTGGAGCAAGGAAGTGGAAGGCAGTGAGATCACTTCCTGTTTTCCTCGCCCTTTGTAGAAGACTGTAGTTTTTGAACTATTTCAGGGGTCTCTGTGTCTTTCAACCAAACATCCTGTCGGTGGAGCTTTCCGCCGCCGCTTTGAGTCACCCGCCTCTTGGCTGCTCTGATTGGCTTAGAGATCCCAGAGAGAGTCTGTCTGTGTGTGTGTGTGTGTGTGTGTGTATATGTGTGTGTCACAGAGGCTGAGGCACTGCTTTTCTCTCTCACTCTCTCTCTCACCACACACATACTATGAGTCGAGACTGAGAGCGAGAGGCAGAGAAGAGAAGGAGAAAATGCTTCTGTTCCACTTTACTCCTCGGGTGCCGGCTCTTTTCCACCAGGCTGTCCACTGTGTTCAACGCTGAACCACCCCATCTAAACAACAACCTCCCCCTCCTCATCCCCAGCCCGTTTTCCAGGGGGGGGATCTTATTCAGCCGGTGAAGCTATAGGATTCTTTTCTATTGTGGACTGACTCACTGAGATTGACCCTGGAGAGAGAGGTGGGGGCCGTGTTGGAGTTCGGTGCTCGGTCGGTGGCCATCTACTCATTATTATCTGCGTGGTGGGGGGTGGGTGGTGGTGTTGCCGGATATGTTTTGACAGGAGCTGGCCCAGAAGATCCGCGGCTACCAGGATCAGATCGCCTCGCTGCACTCCAAGTGCAAGATGCTGACGGTGAAGGCCAAGCACGCCACCATGCTGCTGACGGTCAGCGAGGTGGACGGTCTGTCGGACGGCATGGAGGACCTGAGCGACGACGAGTTGCCCGGTGTCGTGGCCGGGGGAGCCTCTGCCAAGCAGCTGCCTGCGCACCCCTCCGTGGTCATGGTGAGTGCTGACCGGCTGCCCTTAAACACCCACAGTGCTGTGTGTCTGTACTACCGTGTGTGTGTGTGCGTGTGTGCGTGTGTGTGTTTGTGTTATTCAGCAACTAGCATTATCCACATTTCACCGATATCCACTGTGTGTCTGTGTCTTATACAGTAGTACTGCTAGAGAAACCCAAGCTGCTTCTGTTTCTCTCTCCCTGTCTTACATTACCGTTCCCTGCCGGCTGCCTCTTTGCTGTGTGGCTCTGCACTGATGGCTGCTGACAGTGTTTCCTATGTCGGTGTGCTGTGTGCCACACTGTGTTTGTTTCATATCAACCTGAATCTGTCTGCCGGCTGCCCCTGTCATCCTTTGCTTGATCATCTTCCGGTTCTCAAGAGTTTCCACAGATGTCTCTCATCATACTCTCTCTCGCTCTCTCTCTCTCTCCCTACCTCTTTCTCTCTCGCTCTATCACTCTCTCTCCTCTAACTTTGATGTAATTTGCTGTTGTCTTCTATGCTCTTGTTGATGCCGTTTGTGGTGTGTGTGTGTGTGTGTGTGTGTGTGTGTGTGTGTGTGTGTGTGTGTGTGTGTGTGTGTGTGTGTGTGTGTGTGTGTGTGTGTGTGTGTGTGTGTGTGTGTGTGTGTGTGTGTGTGTGTGTGTGTGTGTGTGTGTGTGTGTGTGTGTGTGTGTGTGCGTGCGTGCGTGTTACACATGAATAGTTTGTTTGGGTATGAATTGGCTCCAGACTGCTGCCATCCTTGACTCATGATCGTTGCGCATAGTTAGCATTGTCCCATTCTCTTAGCCACATAACTGCAACGCCGGTGTCTGTTTGGTTTGGGTCTGATTTCACTGCCTGCGCAGAGCTATTAAGATTCCCACACACACACTGGTTTGCCCACGTAGCCCCGTTGCCTTGCATTGCATCATGAAGCGCGGGAATAAAAAGAGTTTCCAGACCGAAGTTAACAAGGTCCTATAAGTCAGTCCGCCAAGTTCCACTACAACCGCCAAAAAGCAGCCCGGTAGACGACGACGTTGGCTTGCATTCCAGTTCTGCCTCTCTACCGAGGCATGCCGTAAACTGGTGCTGCTTCAGCTGCTGCTGCACTGCAATCCTCCCCGTCTGGGTCTGTCTTAACTGTGTTATGTTGTTGTCTCTGACCTGTGTTTTGGCTTGGCCCTTGATCTTCCTGGACTGCCTTTACACTCCCTTCTGTGTGTAGTTTGGCTTTGTTTGATGTCATGCCAAACTGGTTGCTGTCTGCTGGATGAGGCAGCACTATTCCAGTTGCAAGACGCTTGTTGTACACACGGCATGCTTGCGTGTGTGTGTGTTATAACGTTCTGCCACTGACCGTTTCTTTCCTCTGATGCATCCTGTAATTCCCCAATGGATTCCAGCACTCTCCGTTAGCTAGTGTAGATCAATGAAATACATTAGGATGCTGTCTTGAATGCTATTCACTGCACTAGCCTGGTGGTGGTTTATGCCAGTAATGTGATCCTTTGGGTCTCTGTTATTTTATTACTCTCTGAATTACTCAGAAAAAGTGCTGACTCTGCAGCGTCCTGAAGCTATGCCCCCTTACTAATGATTATACCTCTTTCTCTATCTGTCGTCTCTTCTCTTCTCTTCTCTTCTCTTCTCTTCTCTTCTCTTCTCTTCTCTTCTCTTCTCTTCTCTTCTCTTCTCTTCTCTTCTCTTCTCTTCTCTTCTCTTCTCTTCTCTTCTCTTCTCTTCTCTTCTCTTCTCTTCTCCTCTTACTTCCCCCGTCCTGCTTCTCTTGGTGTACGTTTGTGGTGTATGTGTTTGTATGTGGTCAGATGACCGCGGGCCGCTGCCACACGCTGCTCTCCCCTGTGACGGAGGAGTCAGGGGAGGAGGGCACCAACAGTGAGGTCTCCTCTCCCCCTGCCTGTCGCTCCCCCTCTCCTGGGGCTAACCCTGATACTCTTAACCAGGTATTGCAACTCACCCACCCTCCGACACCTCAGCACCCTCCCATCTTTAAACCGCCGACCACAACAAACCATCTCCAAAGAGTTTGCATTTGCATGTTTGCCTTTTAGAAATTCAGCCGACGTCCTTGAGAGTGATTGTGTATGATGGCTGCATGAGCTTAAATTAACGCATTCAACTTAAATTCCTCGATCGGCAACATTATGAACAAACCACCACATCCAGATGCCTCTGCAGTCTACACTACTACACCCAGCACCATCTGCTCCCCACCCGTCTGCTCGTAGCACCACCTAGCTCACCCATAACCACTGCTGCTATAACACTCCTCTACCACACCCACGTTGGATGAGCAGCTGGACGGTTTCTGTGTTGCATCTGCCTGCTGCCTTATCAGGTCATCTGTGCAGCTGTACCTTCATTTGTTTTACTCCCTTGATCTTTCGCTGTGTGGGTAACAGTGCGATGCTGGTAGCATGGCAAGTTAGCGCAAAATGCTTTTTCTTTGCTTTTGGTCTGTGACCTAGACAGCCTTGACAGATGGATATTATTAGTAGAAGTGAGTAGGGGGACAGCACTGCAGGGAACTGAGTCATGATGATGATTTCATGGTGAAATGCCTGTTCTTCTCATGTGATGTGTCAATGATTCGGTGCTGATGTAGACTGTAGAGAGAAGACCAACACAGTATGGTTAGACGCAAAGTTAATAGGAGTTGGAGACAGACAGAAGGAAAGTATTATGAAAGATTGAGATAGGGTGACAGAGGGAAAGAGAGAGAGAGAGAGAGAGAGAGAGCGATAGGACAGGTAAAATAATGACCCATTTAGCCGACTGCTAGTGGGAACATCCCACAGAGGATCAAGACAAACTCAGCACATACTGTAGCTATCAGTACCTCTCACTGCTCTTAATTTGAAGATGTACATTTGTTTTGTAAAAAATATGGACATTTAGGGGGAACATGACACGATTTCAGGACACTTTATAGCAATTACACGGCCATTCAGTGGATAGTTGTAAACAGACCCCTCTCCCTAGCCAAAGTTGCTTCCACACAGAACTCAGAAACAAGCGGGTGTTGTAAGTGCCAGTATGTCAGACATGAAGGAATTGGTTCTGTTTAAGGTGCAACATGTGACATAGGACAACATGAAGACACTGTGACACATGATAATTCTGTAACACTTTAGACAAACCACAATGTGCAAATGATGACATCATAGCTTTCAATGGCAGTAAGTCAGTATTCTGCACAATAATCATGAAAGAAACATCCAATCCGTTCATACAGACAAACAGATAAACAGACACAGCAAGACTCTCAGCAGCTGTCTTCTTATCTTACATAATTGCAGGGTCGAGCCAGCCTGAGTCGTGCGCCCCTCCAGGAGCTGTATGACCCGTCTATGGAAAGCAGCGCTGCAAACCTGGATGACCTGCAGAGGTCCTGGGAAACACTAAAGAATGTGGTACGTCACCTGGGCACAGATCAACCTGCTGAAGTGAAGCTGAATATCTAACTGCTACGCTGCAGTCAGTGTTTACTTTATATAGAAATACTCCACCAGTGCACCAGAAACCGAAATGTCCCTCAACAACAAAACATACCAGGATGGGAATATATATATAATTTATATAGTAAGGACATAACTGTATAAGAACAGCTGTGAGATCCCCTATGGGTTCATTTCCACTCTCAGCGTTAAATGAAAGGATCATACTGTTGGTCTGGCATGTGCAGCTTATGGCACTGTGCAACTCTCTGTACTTAACATTACTGCCAACCATTCTCCAAATCAGACCGTGGTTTGTTGCTGTAGTGTAGCTATTTGAGGATGACGATATTTTCCATAAATTTCAGTATAGTACTATTACAACTTCCAGGCAAGTTAGTAATAATATTATTGCTTGAGGTAGGTATTTCAACTTACAGATTCATTTGAAAGTCTAGCTGAAAAAAAATGTCTAGACTAGACCAGTATGGTCCTTTAACACTGCTGCACATCGGATTTTACTCCCACTTCCTACCCTTTCATCAGCACTCTCTCACACTGTCTGTCTGTCTGTCTGTCTCACTCTTGCTGCACTCCCACCTCAGATCAGTGAGAAGCAGAAGAGCCTGTATGAAGCTCTGGAGCGACAGCAGCACTACCAGGAGTCCCTCCAGTCCGTCTCCACCAAGATGGAGTCCATCGAGGGAGCGCTGAACGAGAGTCTAGATCCCAACAAGAGCCCCGAGAGCCAGATGGCTGCACACCAGGTGAGAGAGGGGAGGAGGGCAGACAGCAGGCCAGGAGGTATTTGGGAAGTGAGGATTTGTCTGTATTTGTGTTTGAGAGAGAGAGAAAAAGAAGAGTGAGTGTGAGTGTGA
The DNA here is from genome assembly GCF_964188405.1 of Protomyctophum parallelum. Lineage (NCBI taxonomy): Eukaryota > Metazoa > Chordata > Actinopteri > Myctophiformes > Myctophidae > Protomyctophum > Protomyctophum parallelum. Next base: position 36,211,745 of record NC_139717.1, on the reverse strand, counting down.
GCGTGTGCATGTGTGTGTGTGTGTGTGTCTGTGTCTGTGTCTGTGTGTGTGTGTGGCGAGTTCACATGAGGACAAGGGAAGCAGTAACAATAGACTAATAGGCTGAATAGTAGAGAACAGAAATGGAGTTGAGCCATGCGGTAAAGACAAAGATATATCCTCGACTCTCTGTGCTCAGTGAAAACACAGAGAATGATGAATTCAAGGGTTTTCATTTCAAGACGCTGCAGCGCTGTTCGCTGTTGCTATTCCAACTTCACTGCAACTAGCAGTCCCAGTTGTACAGTCCCCGTTTGACAACAGTGAGATGAGCAATTTCAGTCACTTTTTGGTTTAGTCTCCGAAGCCCCATCCTTCCTCATGCCACAAATCTTCCCTTCCTGTCTTCCACATATTTCAATCTCCTCGTTTTCCCGCAATCCAGGCTCTGATGGATGAGATCCTGATGCTGCAGGACGAGATCACTGAGCTCCAGATATGTTTCTCAGAGGAGCTACTGGGCGACGGCCTAGACAGCGACAGCGAGGGAGACCCTGGGGACCAGTTGGCTCTACAGTCCACGCTCACCGTGCTGGGAGAGAGAATGGCCACCATTCGCATGAAGGCCTCCGGGAAACGCCAGCTACTGGAGGTACTGGACTGGAGTTAAATGAACACTCCATATTATATTGTGTGGAATGACCCCTTTTATCAGCCTCCATTCAATATTATCCCTCTAATAGCTCATGTCTGTCATGTTCTGGTGTTTAGGAGAGACTGAGCGAACAGCTGGAGGAGCAGCGTCAGGAACAGGCGCTGCAGCGTTACCACAGTGAAGCCGAGGAACTGGACCATTGGTTGCTGAGCGCTCGTGCCACGCTATGCGCCGCCCTCCAGCCCCAAAGCGATGACATGGATATGGAAGAGCAACTCATAGACTGCCAGGTGAGACTGATGGTGTCACTGGTGATGTCATCAAACTGAGACTGGCGCTTACAGCGGGCCGAAGGGTTTGAGATTTTGTTTGGTTTGTTGAGGGGGAAACTGTTGTGGCAAAGCTGTACCCACTGGATGTTATTGTTTCCACGGTAGACAAAAGTGTAACAGTATGCCTTTGCTATCAGTCGATCCTGTAGCAAAGATAGCAGATCCAGTTATGCTAGAGCCTCTGTCAGTGTGTCACATGTCAAAATGATTGTGGCATGTAAAATCTGTGGCATACAGTAGTGTTCGATTTGTATCAGGGTTCCAGAAATAGTGCCTGGCTGTTCTCTTTGCATGTTTCTTCAATGTCAGACAAGCTCATACTCTCTGGCTATGTTCAAACTGGTTGCTCAAGTCAGATTTTTGAATCAGATTGGTATGTAATATTTATAAAGTCTGAACAGCACATTGAGACAGATTTTTGCAGATTTGAACCACATTCCTACGTATGGTGGTTTGAAATGCAATTCAAATCTGATTCATAAAGATGTCTCGCAGTCATTTATGCTTCATCATACAACTGTGTCGTTCACTGTAGATCTGCTATTTCCGACCAGAGAATAAGTTAAGCATCACTCATATGTTGTTACATTGTACCACAGCCAACAATGCAGATAGCTTGACAATGTCCAATCTGGGAACCCATTGGCAAAACAAAGGACAAACAGCGCCTTCTGAGTCAACGGTCTGTCTCGAGAGACTAGGCACTGTCTGAAAACACTAAATGGATCTGAATTAATCACTTACAGTGTGGACAAATTTGATAAACAAATGGGTTTTGCCTGCAGTCCGAACAAAGCCTTTTACTCTCAGTTGATGTCTGCTCCATGAATAGATCCTTTATATGCTTGTTGGCTTTCATCCAGACATGAACAAAAAAGTATCAAAGTCAAGAGGACCCTCGCCACCCAGTAGCATTCAGCTTCTATCCATGAATGAGTTAAACTGAGCATTGTGTTTTGGATTGGGTGTTAGGATTGGGATTATCTTCCCCTTCTTCTCAGCTTTAGGGTGTCCTACTGGGTCCCCAACATTCCTCCAGCAAGCCCAGCCCCATCGTCTGCTTACCCTGTTACCATGATGCTCTCACCTTAAAACTGATTGATTTGACTGGTATCTTTGGGGAAGTGGAAGTGGTGATTGATCTCGGCCCAGGTTTTGTTTAATTGTTATAGATTTAGTTTACTTTTGTCTGTAAAAGGGAGGCTAAGTAATTTGTATCACATGTGGCACAGCGCCTCCTGGGAAAGGAGAGAATAATACAAAGGGCAGTTTGTTTAAGTTTAGGTAGTTAGTAATCGCACTTACTCCATTTTAAACCTATTCAGGATGGGAAGCCCTTTTAGCGTTCTTGTTGCTATGTACAGTATATTAGTAGCATAACATTTTTGTAATTTTTGAAGTAATATTAGCTTTTTTCAGAAAACGAATTCCTAAATTGGTTAAAAAGAAACCTTGAACTTAGCAACCCCTATCATGTAATATATGTGTCTTCCTATAATGATGTTAGATCTATGGCTCAGACAGAAGAGCTCTTTTAGGTGGGTGTGTATATACAGTAGCAGCTGGGAGACAGTAAGCTGATTAGAGCTCACATATGGCTACTGCGGCGCTCAGGTCTAAAAGGCCCAGACCATGTACAGTAAAGAGATGCTGTCTGCATAACAATACACAGATTAATGGACTGTGTACAGTATACAGCCACTGTAAGGAGCAAAGAGCATATACTTAGTATGAAGGACAGAAGACAGACAATAGAGACGGGAGGAAGGGAAATGGTTTCGTCGGTACGGTAACTGTTGTATAATAATCACGGTATTACTCTCAAGGCCACTTCAATCATACTAATGTGTCTCAAGCGCCTCATTCCTAACCGCATCACTGTCGTGGCAATAATAACGGAAAAAAAATAGCACATTTTGCGTGTGATGTGGCTTAATCTTTTATATAAAGTACATCAGAGATCTCTGATTGTCTGGTTACATAAGACCAACCCATCAAGACGTCGTTTCATCACGGGATAAAGGTGATTACTCTTTGTATTGACTTGCAGTGACCCTTCCCTCTAGGATATAAGCGGACTTGCATCATGCTAGGAAAATTCCCCCAAAGCATAAAGTTTTACCCTTTTTTTTACTGATATGATCATTCCATAGATTTAAATTCAGCTGTCACATTAGTCACTAGTGAAACATTAGTTACTGTAGGTAGTCTTTGTGACTTTCATAGTTACATTACTTGCATACAGTAGATCTTTCTCTTGCTATCCTATTCCTAATCCAAAATCGAGGTCAACTACTGTACATTTACAATTGCTTAATTGTAAATCATGCAGGAAACTTGTTTGGGGGCATCTGCATTCGTTTCTCCACACATTTATTCAGGTTTTTCCTTTATGGTTCATGTTCACAGAAAGCATTTTTTGAGCGGATTTGTGCTTTGGATATAATCACTCTCACACAGCATTTATTGATGCCCGCAACATTGGAACCTATTTGAACCTATCATCTGCGTTGTTCGCACAAGCAGCTTAGCTGAAACAACCATAAAGATGGCCTTCTCATGGTTGTGGTAACGATTCAACACCAGGCCATAAATTACCTGAGACACAATCGGGAGGATCAAAAATGACCAGCGCTCCTCTCCAAAACTATTGTCTGCTTGAGGAGCCCATTGGCGCTGCGCCACAATTACGTTGGGTGCCGAGAGCACTGAAGCACTGGGAAGAGAAGCGCACCAGCATGTCTTTACCATCTAAATGATTATTTGAGAGAATTCCACATGCACCCACATTTTTGTCCACACATCTTTGTCCACACAGAGGAATGTGAGAAAGCATTACTAAGTCTGTGTAATAAACGCTTCAGAAGCGGAGAGAGAGAGAGAGAGAGAGAGAGAGAGAGAGAGAGAGAGAGAGAGAGAGAGAGAGATAGAGCAGGAGAGATTTTACTGTGTGGTAGTAAATGAGTCCTCCACCCTCCCTCCAGCCGCCTGAATAGCATTGAATGGAAGGAGAAGGCGGTGTATGAGGAGTGAAGACACTTTACATTGTGGTGGGAGAGTGACGACCACTTTTCTCTCCTTCTGGGCCTTGTATGCCCTTTTAAGGAGGAGCTGCAAATCCCTAATCCTCGCTTTTTCCACCTTGCACACAATTGTTCTCACATTTCACCCGTGGAATAGGAGGGTCGCTTTTGTTATAGGAAGCAATGATTTGTTGCTTCTCAACAGAATCAGTTTGAATGCACTGATGAGGATTTGGAGAGAGGGGGGGGGAAAGAATATATGCAAATCAAGGAAAGTGAGTAAAAGAGAAAAGAGGGGTAAACACTGAGTGTGGTAGTAGTAAAAGAGCGTGTGCGTGTGTGAGGTACATTCTGGAAACAAGTCAATGAAAGCCTGGTGCATTATGCTGAGGTAGATGCCTGCCAACTACCGGAACAGTGCCTGTCATTCATTTATACGTGCAGCCAATAAGAGCTCTTTGAGTAGAAGAAAGGACTGTTCTAGTGAGCAGGCTGTCAGCGCCCATCATGTACTGTTACTGTAGCAGAGATAGCAGATCCAGTTCTGCTGGAGAGCTTCCTTTAATGAGTCACACTGTTGAAACACAGGGAGCGACAGTTTGGTGACGTTGGAGTCGATATTCCAACAATGCCAGGCTGTTTTCAACGAGTCACCCATGCAGGGTTTTAGCTTAGTTATGAGTGGACCTGTCTATGGGCAGGTCACTGTGTGGCAGTATGATAATGATTCCAGGGCCAGTTGACTTTCTAAATTCAGATCAACTTTAAGCTTTCAACGCAGCATACACACACAGTGATGATGATGACTGTACCTGAGCTCGCCCGCCTCTTCCTGCCGTTTCAGAACATGCTGTTTGAGATCGAGCGGAAGGTGGCGTCGCTGTCGGAGCTCTCCATTCACAGCGAGAGCCTGCTGTTGGAGGGCCGCGCTGGCAGTGGCACCAAGGGGGAGGCGGAGCAGCTCACCATGAAGCTGCAGTCCCTCAAAGACAGCCTGCTGGAGCTGCAGCGCATGCTGCAGGACAAACAGGTGGACATACAGGTGAGATGTACTGTACGGATGTTGGTACATCCCAGGATTGACCATCAATGGTAAATGGTGCATTTATTTAGCGCCTTTATACATACAGTAGATTGTGCATTGCATTCACCCGTTCACACACCGATGGCGGAGGAAACCATGCAAGGCACCAACCTGCACATCGGGAGCAATTACGGGTTCAGCGTCTTGCTCAAGGACACGTCGACACTAACTCTCACTCTAACCATTGGGGATCATCGTCAGTCTCTCTCTCTCCTTCACCCTAGTCAAAACATCCTATAGGATTTTCTACATTTCTAATAGGATTGCGAAAATCCCACGTTCCAATAGAGTTATATAGGATTCTATTGGAACTATTGGAAATAGAATAGAATGCAATTCCTATGATATACTGTAGTGTAGTATAGGTCTGGGTAGCTCAGTAGATAGAGCTCTCACCTTTTGACCACATAAGAAATATTGCTATAAATAAATCCTATTAGAAATTGGAACTAATCCTATTTGATTTTCTTTTAGAGCAATCCTATTGGATTTTATTTGACTAGGGCACTCCGGTCTATGTTCTTCCCCAGTCCTGTTCTGTCCTCTCTTCTGTTCATCATACCTATTTTCACCCCCCCTTCCATTTAGCTCATGTTCCTTTCTCCCTCTGTCCCTGTCTAACGCAGTTCTGTTCTGTCGTGCTGCATTGCAGTATGTTGTTATGCTGTATCTTCATCAATGGTAGTATTGTGGAAATGCCAAAGGTCATGACGGCCTCCTTCATAAAGGTCCCCTGTTTTCCATCCACTGACCACAGAACAACAGGGGCCTGTATTTTTCACAATGGGCCTCAGACACAGACAAAAGGATGCTACCTCGTCCCCTGACACTAAACACATTGGAACAGGTGTTGTTTCTGATGACACAGCATTTTCTAGTTACTGTAGTAATGATTTGAATGAAACATACAAACAAGTGTTTTTTGTGTTTCATCAGGGGTGTTACAGTACCACATGATCAGATGTTACAAATATTATAAATTATACATATATGTTTTAGGTCCACAAAAACAATATTGTCCCTAGAGAAGGTATCTTGGCTGGAATTGTATAAATGGCAATTGGCTTGATGATATCAAATGGCATATTACCCTACTCTAAATCTGTCATCACACATTTCTGCCACCCGTGATGTCTCTCCATCCATCTTCATCCAGGGATCGTTACAGGAGCAGGAGGACAGTGAGCCGGACTCGTCCCTGTCCCAGAGTCCCAACGTCCAGGACTGGCTGTCTCAGGCTCGCTCCACACGCACACAGCAGCACCATGACAACCTGCTTCGACAGAGGGTGAGAGGCAGTGGTCTTTTTATATGTTAGACCCCACAGAAAACATGTTTTACTCTTATGTACCTGTACACAAGATAAAACACAACTTTGAACCTTGAACCAGAACTGTTGTAATAAACAATTAGTTTCCTTTTGATGGCCTGCGCTCTCAGATGAAATGAAAGATAACTGCATCTATTTCAAATAGCAAGTCCTAGCCTTTGTTGGAGTATCTAATGTTGATCTTTCTATTTCTCTATAGGAGCTAGAGGAGCAGGTGGCGGAACAGAGGAGGTTGTTACAGTCTGTAGCCAGTGTTGGAGAGGAGTTACTTAGCCAACAGACCACACCTAATGGAGACAGGTACTGCAGTTTGTCTTTCTCACTTCTTGACAAAAATGCAATTTTGTATGTGTGGTGCATGTTTATTTTCCTTTCATTTTCCTTTCTGTTAAATCCCAATTTGTAATGAGGCCCTTTCTCCCTTTATCCCTCCTGCTATCACTTAAGTTATTAGTGTGATGATCAGGTTTTGTTTTAAATAATCTTTGCAAGATGTCATTATTATAAGTATTATATTATGGTGAAATTTAAAGGGAGAACCCCTCCAGGGGGCATGATAGTTGTTCCCAGTGTGATAGCACATTATGTTCTTTCCTCACTGTCCTCATGTCATACATGTGTTTCCACAGTGAGATATCAGTCCCAGGAGGAGTGTTGCTGGAGGTGGACAGCATGTCCCCTCTGGACCAGCTGAGACAGAGGTGGGAGAACCTTAATAAAGACCAGAGCACCAAGTTGCAGCTGTCCCTCAACTCCCTGGAGCAAGACCAGCTCAGCCCGGTACAGATGACATGCAGCACAGTCTCTAACCCTCAACTCACTGTCGAAAATGTTTCAAAATAATGAAAATAGCTGATTGTAATCGTATACACTGTTTGACGGTCTCGTGTTTATGTTGTCAAATGTGTATACAGGTGCTCCATAGGTCTCGTTTATCCAGTCCAGGCATGGTTCTGAGGGGCGAGTCAGCGAGCCAGGATCCCCACTCTCCCAGGGTCCTGTTTGAGGGGTGCACCCAGACTCTAGAGAGAATAGCTCAAGAGGTACTGTACACCACAAACTCCCTCCGATCCCTCCACAACCTTTTTCTGAATATAACCTTTTCCCCCCCAGTATTTGTCATTATATGTAATGATTTTCAAATGTAGCTTTGGCATCTGATAGCATATTGATCGGATTGATGAGCAAAAAAGGATGAGCTCTGAAGAACATAATGAAATAACCAGTACAACTGGTACTGTTGCTTGTCCTCACAGACAGGACATAATGAAATAACCAGTACAACTGGTACTGTTGCTTGTCCTCACAGACGGGCGGCGGAGACTTCAAGGCAGTGGGATCACTGGAGGTGGTGGCGATGCAGGAGGACCTGTACGCTGCCGTGTCCTCTGCCTCCTCTTGGCTGGACGGTGCTGAGAACCAGCTTCTCTCTGGTCCCATTCTGCTGTCTGAGGACACAGAGACACAGCTTTATCACCTTGAGGTGAGAGACTGTACTGGACAATGTTGGTTCATCACACAGAAGTGTATAACCCATTTTGACCTGAGATCAGATTTAAAAAATGTCTTATACATCCTGACAGTTTTCTGAAGAAGCTATGTTTCTATGTCAGTCGTTCTTCGATTTTTCAAAAATAGCAGACCTACAAGATCTGCTATTTTTCAATAGCTAAATTACAACATAATGTTTAAAACACCAAAAGGGGTTTCCGCCCAAAATGGGATAATATAGTCGCACGTACTGTACACACACATCTTAGTAAAGGAGATGGAGTGTACTAGGATTGTGCCCTAAACCCAAACAACGCCACCTCTCCTGTACTCAGGGCCTGAGTAAAGAGCTGAAGGAGGTGAGCGGGGAGGTGAGTCAGTGCAGAGAGCTGCTGGGCGGCAGCGTGGGCCGGCTGTGTGGGGGAGAGGAGCAAGGCCTGATGGAGGACACCCTAGACGGCCTGCAGGAGCGCCTCGGTCTGCTGGACTCCACCCTGGACCAGCACTGTGACAACATGAGGGACCGGCTGCAAGAGCACTCTACCCTCCAGGTGTGTGTGTGTGTGAGTGTGTGTGTGTGTGACTGTGTGTGTGTGGGTGTGTAGGTGCGTGTGCGTGTGCGTGCGTGTGTGCATGTGTGGTGCTCAGGGATTTTTTTTCTTCGATACAGTATGCAGGAAATGCGATAAGAACTGTGGTTTTCAAAGTGGGGTCCAGGTGGGACGGGTTCCAAAAGACCCCCTAAAGTTCTGCAACTCTGAACCAAACGTTCCATTTATACCACTGAGATAGAATGTTCACTGGAGTTCTTTGAAGCCATCTGTAAACGCCTCTTCATATGAATGTGTTTATAAACCTTCTGTTGTCCTTCTCCTAGAATGAGTTGAGGATGCTGTTCACAGCTCTGAGTGATAGTAAACACCTGCTGCTACAGAGGATGGCTGGAACAGTGGACAGACCTGCCGCCAAGCAGATAGAAGTAAGATATACCGTTATACCATGGCTATCATCAATACAACCTACTGTATATCAGATTGTGTGATGTGATTTGAGCTACCCGTTTTATGAATAGCAATACAGTATTCACAATATATATTAAGATATATAGCAAAGTGCCAGTGAATTCAGAGCAAACCTTTTCACTTAATGTTTCTTTCATTTGTAGACATTGTCAGAGGTGGAGGACAGTCTGAGGGAGTTTGAACAGAGAGTGACTGAGCTAAAGACGAGATCTGAGGGTTTAAAGTCTGACCAGGTCTCCAACCAGGAACTCCTCAAACTACAGGTAATTAAAGTGCAATGCCATGATATATCTGAAATATGTCATTATATATATAATATTTCACTAAACATTTGTATTGTTTTGACAATGCTACTGGAAACCTGGAAAACATACTCATTAACTAAAATGTTTTTTGATAAAAAGAACCAAGTGTAATGCACCATACCACCTTTTTCATTTGTGATACTGTTCCAGTCCAGAGCTAACACACGGATTGTAACGTGTATTAACCATTTAAACTGTGTGTGCACGCACGTGTAGGATGCATACGAGGAGCTGGTGTTGATGGTGGGTTCCAGACGTAGCAGTTTGAACCACAGCCTGACTCTGAAGGCGCAGTACGAAGCTGCCCTTCATGACCTCACTGACTTGGTGGACACCGCCCAGGACAAGATGGCCGCTGACCAGAAGATGACCGTGGCTTCTGTCATTGAAGTCCAGTTGTTGCTGGACAAGCACAAAGTAAGTGGGGGAATTAATATAAAATATTTGATAGAAATCGTAGGATTTGAGGTGTTCTAATCAGGTATAACTAGCACATATATGTCAGTGGTTGGTGATGGTTTCCCTACTATGCAATTACATCTCTCCATCGAGAGATAATCGTTTAGCAGTACAGGAACTGCATGGTCACTCAATTCTCCACACTAACTCCTCCTCGTCCTCTTTCCTAGGAGTTCTTCCAGGGTCTGGAGTGCCATATGATCCTAACGCAGACGTTCTACAGAAAGGTGTCTGGGCTGGTGGTGCAGAGAGAGAGCCAGGCACTGGAGGAGACCATGGTGTTGGCCCACAACATCCTCAAACAGGCCCACAGGAGAGGAGTAGAGCTGGAGGGCATTCTGGAGGTAGGTGGGAGTGTTTAAAAGATGGACAACGGGCACAAACGTGTGTAAATCTTGAATTCATAACCCCAAAGGGCAGACAAATTATAATTACCGTACACATAAATGTAGCTAATAGTTGACGGAGTTGGTTGTTGCTTGCTGGATTATAGATAAAGCATCACACTGATGCAGTGTCCAGTTATTCAAGGACTAACCCAGTCATTCCCCTTCCCTCATGGCTTCCAGTCGTGGAGCAGGCTGATGGAGGACTACCAGGCTTTGTGTAGGCAGTTGGAGGCTGTGGAGTGCAGCATCCCTACTGTAGGCCTGGTGGAGGAGACGGAGGAGCGACTCAATGACAGGATGCACCTCTACCAGGTACTATACACATGCACACGTACTGTAATCGGATGTAATCACATGTGTGCTCATGAACACATTAATTCATGAATGCATCATGGTATACGTGTACAGTTAAGTCCAAATAAGTAAGCCGATGCAGTGTATAGGGGCAGCGGTGGCCGAACGGTTTGCGGAGCGGTCTTGATATCGGAAGGTTGCTAGTTCGTATCCCCGGACCGGCACGTTAAAATTACCACCGCTGAAGTGCCCTTGAACAAGGCATTGAACCTCTACCATGAAATGTTCTATGAGCAGGGCCTGGCTGTAAACAAGTTCTTAAACTAAGTAACTTTCTTTCTTTCTTTCTTTATTACACAAAGTAACATTTATATTTCTTTTAAAGCACCTCAGCACCGATTCTTCCTTAACTGCTTTATACATCATGTTTGAAAATGTAATTGTTTTTCACAAAGGGGCCCATAGGCCTTGAGAGTCAGAATATATTAGAAAATATGAATTAAATTCACTCATCACTCATTCCTGCCTTCCATCTCCCCAGCGTCTGAAGGCCAGCCTGACGGAGCATCAGCCCCAGCTGTACCAGGTGCTGGAGGAAGGGAAGAGGCTGCTACTGTCGGTGTGCTGCTCAGACCTGGAGAACCAGCTGACCCAGCTGGGAGAGCACTGGCTGTCGTCCACCACCAAGGTCAACAAGGAGCTGCACCGCCTGGACTCCACCCTCAAACACTGGACCAGGTCAGTCGCATGGGCTTTATGTAACCTCTGTCTGATTGCCAGTCAGTGACACTCGTACAGTATATCTGCCTGTCGGTCACAGTACTTTTCTGGCTGTCAAGACTGTCAAGAGTAATCGTTGTTCTGGTCTCAACCGCAGGTACCAGAGGGAGTCAGCAGAGCTAAGCCAGTGGTTACGGTCAGCTCTGGACCGGCTTGAGTTCTGGACTACCCAGTCTGTAACGGTACCCCAGGAACTGGAGACTGTCAGAGACCACCTCTACGCCTTCCTGGTCAGTTATCAGCTAGCATGTGCAGAATATATATTCCCTGTGTCATCTAACATCAGATTAGATTTTGAATACATCAATTAAATTATTTTATTGTGGCATCTTCAAAGTCATGCAACGTGTCCCTCGACTAGAATAATGACATCACACACTTTGTTTCAGTGTAAATCAGATATAAGCATCTCACTTTGCTGAAGTGTCACGAAACACTGAAATATCTCAACATACATGTGTTTTCCTGTGCTTTCTCTGACAGGAGTTTTCCAAGGAGGTGGACGCCAAGTCTTCCCTGCGCTCCTCTGTTCTTAGCACAGGCAACCAGCTTATGCGGCTCAAAAGAGTGGATACGGCTGGTCTGAGGTCAGCCCTGGCCCAGGTGGACACACAGTGGGCCGAGCTGCTCACTCGCATCCCTGTGGTGCAGGAGAAACTACACCAGGTCTGGGAACAGCGCCTAACTCAAGAGTTGGCTTTTTATTTGGATGGGGGAGTGTATTATTTGCAGACAGAATGAAATGAAATTGAAATGCTAATGGTAATTTGTCAACCACGTTTAGGGGAAGCGTTACCATCCCATAGTTTATGGTGAATATTTGACTGTTCTCATGCTGACTCTCCTTCTCCTCTCCTCTCTCAGTTGCAAATGGAGAAGCTGGCATCACTTCATGCCATCACGGAGCTCATGAGCTGGATCTCTCTCATGGAGAACATCATAGAAGAAGACCAGAACAGGATCATGGGAGCAGTAGGCTCCGAGGCGGTCCAAGACTTCCTACAGAAGTATAAGGTATGTACAATTGAATCTATTCTCCCTAAGCAACACACTGTGTACAGTAGCTTCCAGGACTTTCATCTACTTTCTGGCCAAGCTTTAAAAACCCAAGTGACCTCAGTACCTCAATATTTAGTTTTCAGTCCCTCATCTGACTGACATCAAATTGTCTACGTTTCCCCAGGGCTTCCGTATCGACCTAACGTGTAAGCAGTTGACTGTGGACTTTGTCAACCAGTCGGTGCTACAGATCAGCAGTCAGGATGTGGAGGGTAAACGTAGTGACAAGACTGACTTCGCCGAGAGGCTGGGAGCGATGAACAGGCGGTGGCAGATACTGCAAGGACTCATCACTGAAAAGGTAATATTCTTGAGTTAGCGTCCATCATCTTGGAGAAATGCTTTGTGTTTTTCTGTGATCTGTCTTTTATGCATGGGTGACCAACACATTTTTACATGGGGGGGATTTAGAAGTGTATCTTAACTCCGCCTTGTGATCTGGTTGAATTACAGATTTTGGAAAAGTTTTTAAGGTTTCTGAGTAATTCAGGATTTGTGTGCGTAATGTGTGGTGAATCTTTGTGGTTTTGTTTTGTGTTTTTTGTAGATTCGACTTTTAGAAGGACTACTAGAAGGTTGGTTGGAGCATGAGAACGGAGTCCAGGCCCTGAAAGCCTGGCTCAGCCTGCAGGAAGAGAAACTGAAGAAGAGACACAGGATAGAGGATGTGGCCTCTGTGCAGAATGCACTCAAAGACTGTCAGGTACAGTAGAGCAGAGACACAGCGTCACCACTGATGTGTGGCACACACCTACGTACTGTAACTGTTTCTCTGATGTAACTTCTACTGACTGTCCACAGGAGTTAGAGGAGCTGGTGAAGGAGAAGGAGAAGGATCTCGAGAAAGCTGAGGAACGTGGAAGTGCGCTCATCCAGAACAAGAAAGGAGAGGCCTGCTCTGTGGTCAGACAGACGCTCAAAGGACTGAACCAGGCCTGGGCCAACCTGAATCACATGGTGATCATGCAACTCATCATTTTACAGTACATCTGTCATTGATGCTGCTGATCTCATTGCAACTAATGACGATACTAGTATACTACTACGATATAATCATAAATAATAATAATAGCACATTTTATATTACTTATAGTTATGTACGTTACACCCTTTGTCTTTCCTCCACTTCAGATCAGTCAGATGAAGGTGAGTCTGCGGTCGGTGTTGGAACAGTGGACCTTGTACCGGCGAGCGGCCGAGGAAATCAACGGTTACCTGATGGAGGGGAGGTACTCTGTGTCCCGACTGCACCTCCTCAACGGCTCCCTGGAGGCTGTCCAGCAGCAGGTGGAGAGCCTGGAGGTGAGGAGCACAAGAGTCACTCTCCTTTCTGCGTACAGTATGGGGAAATCCTTTCACTCGTTGTTTGTAGCTGCATCATTTTCTTCTCTGACTTGCTGGTAGTCAGTCTGATAAATGCTATGCACAATTTGACAGAATAGTTTTTATAAATGTAATATAATTTGAAGCACAGAAGTCAGCGAGTAATTAATTAATTATAGAAGGGTGGGAGTTTATACGTTTCACTTCATCTCACTCCTTTTTGGATATGCTTACAAGTTACAGTAGATGTCTTCCTTTGTCTTTTTTCTTTATTTTAATCAGATATTTATTGTAATTGTTTTTCTTTGTGATTTCGAAAATACAAAGAATTTATTGGCATATTCGAAATAAACATGACTAAACTAGACCAAATACTTCCGGATGTAATTAATCGTCTGTCTTGTCAAGAAGATGCCAACATAGAAAGGTGTTATAACTGTATAATGGTATAACGGCTAACCTACTTGCTGTGTATTAGAACCTGCAGGAAGAGATGGATAAACAGGAGAGCAGTCTGAAGAAGTTTGGCTCCGTTACACACCAGCTGCTCAGCGAGTGCCATCCTTCAGTGGCAGAAACACTCAACAGCGCACTCCAGGATGTCAACGTCAGGTAGACACAACAAGAAGACAAACATGACATCTGTTTGTGTTAGTTGTAAATGTTTTTAGTTTTTCTTCTTTTTTTTAAATAATTTTTCATGTTACACAATCACAGAACAGTTTTCTAACCAATTTGTCCACATTTACTTAAGTACTATACTTTACTTAAGTACAATTTTGAGGTACCGGTAAATGTACTTAGTATTACCAATTGCCAGTACTTTTACTTTTACTTGTGTCACCTCTGCTATTTTCAAAATATTTTTTATACATTTGAAACTTTGAAATGAGACATTCTGCACAATGAGTACTTTTAATTTTGGTACTTTTGTACATTTACTCAAGTAAATTTTGAATTCCAGACTTTCACTTGTAACTTGAGTATTTCTATATTGCAGTATTGATACTTTTACTTAAGTGAAACATTTGTGTACTGTTCCCACCGCTGCCTCAGGTGGAATGAGCTTCTGGAGCAGATCTCAGAGCAGCTAAGGAGCAGTAAGACGGTGCTGGGGCTGTGGCAGCGCTACAGAGCGCTGCACGGACACTGTGTGACGGCAGTGCTGAGGCAGGACGAGAGGGCCGACCGCCTGCTCAAGAGCGCCACCAACAGGGACATCACGGAAGAGGAAAGCCACGCCTGGATACAGGACTGCGACGTGAGTATACAGCTGCAGGCAACACGGAGCAGTTGAGTTGAACTGTAAAATCACCAAACTGGACATGAATTATTATCTCTTATGGCATTTAGTTTGGCTAAGTCATAGAGTTGTTTAGTACTACAACAGTGTTTTCTTCCCTATGCACTTGCTAATGTTATTTCAACTCTTTAGTTACCAAATCTACAGTTAGTCTATTGTACAGTAGGATCAGTTAAAAAAACCATGGAATTTCTTGAAAAATGCAGCGCCTCTCTCTCTCATGTGGTCTCTAAGGACATCTGAATATGCTCGGAAACAGCTTGTCAACCCATTTTAAGGATTCTTACAAAGCCTTTATCCCCTCTGCAAATTGCATGCTGTCAGCTTGGGCTGCTTGAATGCAAATCAAGCTGAACGTAACAAAGGGCTTTTCAGAATGAGACTCATAAAAGGGAACTTCAGGGCCCAGTTTATACCACATGCAGGATGAAGCCGGGCTTGCAGTGGACAATGAGGGCAGCCTATAGACACTAGGGACTATACACACTTGTAGTCTTGTACTGCGTGTCCTCATGTATTTGATTCCTTACTGTCTGTAATATGCTTGCATGGCATTTTGTACTATTAAACTCTGTATCTATACCTTTGCATGAAGCGTGAAGATAAATTAAGGTAGTGTGCGCCAGTAGATGGCCGGATAGTGCAGTCCATGTAATCGTAACATCCCGAGTTCTATTCCATGTGTTGCATGTTCTTCATGCCCCTATCCTATCCTATCCTATCCTCTCCTATCCTATACAGTATATACACTAGGGGTGCATACATTGGTTAGACATACTGTACCAACAGTCCTACAGTCATTAGTCAGACAAACCTGTGCTGCGGGTTAAAAATCACCCATACTGCAGGTTAAAAATCACCCATGAATCCATGCTGGTTAAAACGAATCCATGCTGCGGGTTAAAAGTCGCACGTGGCTTCCTGTGAGGTTAGGGCTAGGTTATGGTTTGGGTAGTGTGTCTGACTAATGGTGTGTCTGACAGTTTTTCAGTTTTTTTCTACTATATTATCTAGTCCCCTTTTCTATTATCCTATATATTTTTGCTCAATCTTACCCTATCCACTTTTCTACTATAAGATCATATCCAGTTTTCTAAATTGATTGATGGATTTCCCTTGGTTATTCTGCATGGAACTATCGGACAAATTCATACAGTAAGGTGACATACATAAGGCTGTATTTGAACAATAGTTTTCCATTGTAAACCTATTTTATAATCTTCTGATTGCAGGAGTGTCTTGAAGGCCAGGCATCGGGGCAGCAGTCCCTGCAGCAGTTACAGGCGCTGGGAGAACATCTGAAGAGCCAGGTCGACGCCTCCTCTATGGCCGCCCTCCAGTCAGACCACCTGTCACTCACACATCGCCTGGCAGCGCTGGAGCACGCTCTGCACAGGCAACGGGAAGTACTGCAGGTAGGCATGGGATGACATACTGTACAGGTACATACTGTACATACTGTACAGGGGCTTTCACACACCAACATTCACACGCACAGATGCACAAACTCGCTCCGTTCCAAGATGAGGCAATCAGCGATTTCATTTGACAAATCTCTGACAACATATCGGTCAAAACATTGTTAGTCTGGGATTCTCCAAAATTGGGATCAGCATCAGACCCAAAACATTTCCATTGTTTGGGCTCTAATTCCAACATCTCAAATAACAAAGATTAAGATATGTTTCAGTGTCTTATATTCAATCATTGTCCCTTTGTTTTGTCTAGTCTGGAGCTCAGGACTGTGGGGGTTTCACAGAGCAGCTGGATAAACTGAGTCGTTGTGCAGGGGAGGCAGAGGAGGCGTTGAAGGAGTCTGACTCTGTCAGCTCACCAGAGCTCATCAATGTTCAGAACCGCATGGAGAAACTCAAGGTACATTAACGTTGCTGTCTTGACCCTTGTCCCACAGTTCTCTCTGTGCGTTTGACTTTTCATCAACGCTTAATTCAATTCCCAACGCAGGGAAGCTGGAAGTACCCTCACTAAAAACGCCGGGACAACGCTCCACACGTCCCAAACTCAAATGTATAGTCTCATAATATAGATATTCCACTGTTACTTTCTTAGCTTACGCATGTTTCATGATAAATGCTTTTTTGTGATGTATTCCCATGCTTTTTGTTCTTGCTTAATGTAAATCGCTCTGGATTAAGAGCGTCTGCTAAATGCCTAAATTGTAAATTGTAAATGAAAGAACGCGTGACGTGACTGCGGTTCCCCAGGGAGTCTATCCTTTTTTCCACTACCAACTCTCGTTGTAGAAGATAGCCGATCTACAAGCTCACACTGCGTTGTGCCATTGTAGATCTGTTATTTTGTTTGCCTATTTTCGCCGAATGTTTGCCTATTATGAAATGCCCAAAATAGGGATGCTATTCATGTGGTTAATGCTCATTTAGCCTCTAAAAACGATTTTCGGCGAGAGCTTGAGGTGTGTGTGCAAATCCGATGTAGGAGTTGTCTTTAGGCCAGGTGCTTGAAAAGCGCCTGGACTACATTTCCTAGTACCTCTACTAACGACCGTAAAGACCGCAGTGGCCGATTCTTCATGATTGGCTGCCTCTAAGCCAATGGGACACTTACCCATAAAACCCATAGTCTGAACGGGATAAAAACCCATACTCTGAAGTCTGAACGCACCTGGCAGTTATCTCTGCGTCATTCTTGTTTTATAATGTACTAATCCATTTTGTGTGACACGGTGTTGTCAGGTTCACCTGTTGAAGCTGAGCAGCCTGTCCCCGGACTTGGAGCGTCTCAATGAGCTGGCGTACAGACTGCCTCTCAGCGACAGAGACATCAAGAGCCTGCAGGGTCTCAACAGGTCCTGGGCCAAGCATTCTGCTCACCTCACAGAGAGGTTCAGGTACATGAGCTCCTCATACTCTGCTGAGTGCTGTGGCACCATACTGAATGAGTACGTGACTAGAATTAGGTTGCATTTCAAATAACGAAAGTCACATGTCAAGAGCACAACCTTACCACCGAAAATATAGGCCTACTTAATAAATGGGTGATTGAAGTGAGTTTTGGTGGGATTATGATCCGTCAGTTAAAGACTTATTTCATAACTTTGTTATAGAAGCTTTTATACAGCATGTTCTATCAGTGGAGGACCACATGCACTACTATAGGTAATCTGAGCTCAATTAACAATGTCAGGAAATGTCTGACCAGATAGCGGGGAGCTTGTTTAACCCTCATATTGTGTTATGTTCCTGTGCGTTATCTCCGTATCGCTGCATATCTCCAGTAAGCTGCAGGCGGTGCTGCTGCAGCAGCAGAGCTTCCTGCAGAAGTGCGAGGCCTGGATGGACTTCCTGTCCCAGACGGAGCAGAAGCTGGCTGCCGAGATCTCTGGCAACTATCACAGTCTTCTGGACCAACAGAGAGACCATGAGGTGCAGTACGGGCCTGTGTGTGTGTGTACGTGCGTGTGCGTGTGAGTGTGAGTGTGCGCGTGCGTGCGTACGTGCGTGCGTGGTATACATAATACTTATTTGCATGTACGTATGTGTATTTGTTCGATTTGGCATTCATGAATCTGTGTGTGTGCAGTTGTTCCAGGCAGAGATGTTCAGCAGGCAGCAGATTCTGTACTCCATCATCAGCGATGGACACCACATGCTGGACCAGGGACAAGTGGATGACAGGTATGACCGCTTACACTGCTGGTCTCGCAGTAGAAGAATGTGTCTCAATGACAGCTCTGTGTGTGTGTGTGTGTGTGAGTGTGTGTGTGTGTGTTTAACAATATATTGAGACATTGAGAGTGTGAATGCCTTCTGAATCTGATTCGTTGCTGATGTTTCAGCGTCTACAACTCCTTCTCAGTTGTCGGTATATACAGTATAACGACAGACACATGAATGAATCCCCGAACCTGACTTTATACTGCCATATTTCTCATGGCTTCAGAGACGACTTCAGCCTGAAGCTGGCCTTGCTGAGTAACCAGTGGCAGTGCGTGGTGAGGAGGTCTCAGCAGCGCAGGGGCATCATCGACAGCCTGGTCCGCATGTGGCAGAGGTACAAGGAGATGGCGGACAAGCTGCGGCGGTGGCTGCAGGAGGTGACGCGTGACCCGGACGTACATCAGCCGGGGGAGCCGGTGGCTCTGCAGCAGGCCAGGACCATGTTGGATCAGATCCAGGTACAGATTAACCCATTCTGACCTGAGATCAGATTCATACGAGGTTTCCACTGGACACACACTGGTCTGATGAACCCATTCTGACCTGAGATCAGATTCTAAAAATGTCAGTCGTTTTTTTAGATTTTTCAAAAATAGCAGACCTACAAGCTCATATCGCGCCACTCGGTGGCGCGATATGAGCTTGTAGATCTGCTATTTTTCAATAGCTAAAGCATAACATGATGCTGACACCAAAATGGGTGCCCGGTCAGAATGGGTGAAGACATCTCCACAGAGCAGCTTTGTGAAGGCTCTCTCTCTCTCTCTCTCTCTGCATGATGTGATACTCCCACACGTTTATCTCAAACAAACTCTCTCGCTGATAATAGTTTTTCCAGGGTTGTGCGGTTGGGCACCACTGTGCTATTTTCATTCAGCAGGAATCGGCTGCATTACTAATCCGATTTATTGGCTTACAACGGTTACTTACGGTCATTTGTACGAGACATTAAACCCATTAACATTATACGTATCACAATCCCTAAACTCCTGCCGCAAAGAACGCTCCTCTCGAGTAAATGTCAACCCCTACTTAGCCGCCATTGAAATTACCGTAGCAATATTCTAAAATCCTAATCCACTCCCCTGCTGCACAAACCCTCATCCCCTCCCCAACCCTAGACTCCCTTAGGTGAGCGCTTTCCCCTGCTGTGCCCCAACTCCCTGTCTCTTCTCATGCAGCTGAGGGAGCGTGTGCTCCAGAGGCAACAGGGAGGCTACATCCTGGCGGTGGAGGCCGGCCGGAGCCTGCTGTTGACGGCCGACTCCAGGGCGGAGTCTGCGCTGCAGACCGAGCTGATGGACATGCAAGAGAGGTGGAGACATGCACACCACCGCCTGGACCAGCAGAGGAGGGAGCTACACGGCCTGCTTAAGGTCAGCTTAAAACAAGCTAAAACAAGTAATCATTGGAACATACGTACATACAAATATAAAATCATCCTTGATAGATGGTATTATATTCATCCACTTTGTACATAGTTGGGGAACTATTAACACATTGTCTGCT
>NC_139717.1:36179210-36186710 GCF_964188405.1 Protomyctophum parallelum | reverse complement strand
TCCAATTTTTTCCATCTGGCTGAATCCGTCACAAAAATCACAATCATTTTCATGTGTCCCTCTCTAAGCCTAATACTACAATAAAACGTATGTTGCTATATCAGTAGTGCTCAAGTTTTTTGTTTTTATGTCAAAATGTATTATTTATATATGGCTGCTGATCTGAAAGGCTTTTTGTGCCAGGAGGTCCTTCAGTATATCAAAATATATATATTCAAAGATTTGCACAAATTGTCACAATATGTTTTTTAATAGAATGTACAAGCTGTAGGCTTGTATTTGCTATTTTTGAATAGCCAACCAATGTGCTATGTATATATATAGATAAAATGACACAGATGCTTTCCCGGTTTTAATGGGTAAATTCCATTCTTTCATTTCTAATTGATCACACGGTATCCATTACTAACTGTACTATTTGGGATGGTTTCTCTCGTCCTGTGTTCTCGGCAGCTGTCCCTGCGCAGGCAGCAGGTGAGTGAGAAGCTGAATGAGTGGGCGGTGTTCAACGACAAGAACAAGGAGCTGTGTGAGTGGCTCACCCACATGGAGAGCAGGGTGTCCCAGAACGGAGACATCAGCATCCAGGAGATGATCGACAAGCTGCGCAAGGTAAGTTCAGCCTTTAATGTAACCCTTAAACCTGTTGAGACCTGAGGCCGATTCCTCAAATGCCTTTAAGTCAGTAGTTCTCGAACTTCCACGTTTAAAAAAAAAAACAAAGAAATAGCATGAAGTACGCTTGTATATGCAATTTCTTTAAAGATGAGTGCCGTGATTTTTGTACTTTTTCTGTTTTGTACTTTCTGTACACTTACAATACAAATAATTCTCCTAGTATAATCATAGTTCCTGATGATCATGTTTTAGGTGGGGGGGGGGGGGATCACGGCACTCCATCTTTAATAGTTACTGGGTCCACATTTCTGTGGTCTCTGACTCAGCTGACTGAGGCTGTAGCCAACTTTGACCCGGTTCTTCTCTCTGTGTGTGTGTGTGTGTGTGTGTGTGTGTGTGTGTGTGTGTGTGTGTGTGTGTGTGTGTGTGCGTGTGCGTGTGCGTGTGTGTGTGTGCATCCCAGGACTATCAGGAGGAGATCAGCGTAGCCCAGGAGAACAAGCAGCAGCTGCAGGTGATGGGGGAACGCCTGGCCAGGTCCAGCCACGACAGCAAGGCTGCCGAGATCCAACACAAACTCAGCAAGGTTGGCGAGCGCTGGCAACATCTCCTGGACCTCATTGCTGCCAGGTGGGTTGTGGAGCATGCAGGCCTCTGCTTCCTTCTCCCTTCTGGGGGACAGTATGGTAACGCAAGATCATGGAAATCCTTGGCTTCCCTGTTTTGGTCATTATACTGTAGGTACCAAAATAATATCAATATATCAAAACTTGTTTAGAAATTGTCTGAAAACGTAAACATTAGCGAATGTACAAGCTCACAACGCATCACGATACAATGTGTGTTGTAAGCTTTTAGATCAGCTACTTTTTGTGGGGTGGCCAACATTGAAGCTACCAAAGCTGCCCGTGTAAATTAAAACATTTAAAGCATTTTGACCACCAACTGTTAGTTGGTAGAGCGTTACTAGTAGAGCGTTCTTCCGGATGCTTCAAAACGCCACTGAGCAACCTCCATTGAAATGAATAGCAGGGGCTGTCACTCCCAGCCCACTCTCCATCCTTTATAACTCTATGGGCTTTTTCATTAGATGGTGGGCCAGAACTAGCTCTGGTCCACCATTCAGTTTTAAATCTCAAATCAAAATCAGACCAGCCTCTCCTCTTTTGTGGAAATCTCACGAACGTTTGACCTACTCACCAATACAAAGACCGGTTGTGTCAATAGAAAGACTACTTTCCTTAGTGGACGCACTTGGAGCCCCCCACCACACGTATAAACGGTACTTTTGGGATTTTGTTTCCACCGGGAAAAAAAATACTTTTAGTTACTCCGCTGCGCCCTCTACCGATAATTTGCCCAGAGAATATTTTTCCTCCGGTGAAAAAAAATCCCTTTCTGGCCAAAAAGTCAGATTTCCTAAGTGAACTGTGTGTTCATCTCACCCATCGAGCAGTCCATCACTCCTCCTAGTGGAGGTTTCTGAATTGTTAGCCATGACTGCGTTTGTTGCCATAGTTTCCCATCTGATATTCAAACACACATGGCAAATTAATTATTCCCACAATGCAGCTGAGGCATTTCCTGAGGTCACAGTTATAGCATCAGTGGGGCGTCCATCCAGTAGTAAAATAAAAAAAAATCATGTAGAGGACCAGCCCCATGCCTTTGTGTAACATGCTACTATGTTACTCGTCATTGACTTTTGAATAGTTTGAAGTATAAAGTGAGCGATAATTCATTCTTAATAATTATACTTTATTATTAACTATTATTAATTTTCCATTCTTTTGTTTAGATAGTTTTTTTCTTTAACCCCACCCCAACCCTGGACTCTTTTCATCTGCGGCTGTTGACCTCAGGGAATGGGATGGAGGAGGCGTAGAGAAGGAGAGGGATTGTTAGGGAGAGGAAGAGGGAGGGACAGTCAGTGACCTCATGGAGACAGCTGCATGATGCCTCTCAGTCTCTGACTTCAACAAAAACAACCAGACAAGAAGTCACTTTGACGCCTCGTCAAACGAACAGCGCTTCGAACCTTTTCAATTCGGAGACATCCTAGCTAATCTCTGTGGACGTTTGTCTTCTTTTCTCCTTATCTGATGAATGGATATTTTATTCCGTTAGAAGAACATTTTCATTGGAATGCGTTCCTGCTCACTCCCTGTGCACTCCGCTGCCGTGATTTGTATGCATGGATCTTGGGAGTCCTGGCTGCAGTTCAAGCTCGCTATATACATGCGCACATTTGCTGTATGACATTCCAGCCATGGGCCACCTCTGTGGCACATGCCTCTGACTGTAAGTCCTATTTTAGAAACAGCAGCACTTGTCACTCTCAGCTCCCCCCCCCCCCCCCCCCACACACACACACACACATACACACACGACTGTTTCTCTTTTTTTAATTTACTCGGAGGGCAGCAGTTGACAAGTCACACTTGTGCACACTTGTGAAGCCCCCCAAGCCAAGGGACAGAGAAAGTACCATTTGCAAGGCTTAGACAAAAGAGTAGGATATAGCTCCTCTGTTGTTAGCTTTGACTTTGGGAACTTGGGAATTCACCCCCATGGTTCTGGACTTGGGGACGGATAATATGGCAGGATGTCCAATCGACGACTCAGATCTGCCGGAGTGTGACTGCGATGTCAACAGGCAGGACAATCTTGGAACTTTATGCTTTGAATTGTTGTTTTTGAAGATAGTAGTGAAGATAGTGAGCTGTTGTGTTTGCCAGGTTTGCTTTGTGAAGTAACGTTAAAGCAATGGAATTTACTTGGAAGGCATCAGAATCACTATGTTGTATAAAGTTAGTCCAATTCCTACCTGCAGGACACCGAGAATGAAATCTGATTCATCCAGGGGCACACTGTAGTGGGCTTTTATGTTGCTGCCTGTCAGATCATTATTTTAGCTTTGTGTACAGATCCTCAGTATTGTGCTGAAATATCCTTTGCCTTTGGGAAATGGTGTGTACTGTACCAGACTTTGGTTAAATAATATTAGGGGATTTGCCACACAAAGTATAGCCATTAGGGGGGATCATTAGCTTAATGTGCAACATTGTTTTCTCACTCAACAGTAAACAAACCAGTGTATACAGTGTATCTGCACGTTTCTAAACTTACAATTTCCTTTAAGACCTTATTTTTTCTGGTAAACTAAACGACTGACAATTGACAATACGACCTTTTTATTACCAAATTGACCAAATTGTCAAATATTACGTAAGAAAGAGGCAAACATGATCAGCTATTTTCACAATATGTATCTGAGTGTCAAACTCAATGTCATTTGACTCATTTCTACAATTCCAAGTTCTTGTCAGGGTGGGGGGAGGGGGGGGGCTCCTCCCTGTAGTTCTTAGTCCAGGTGTTATGGGATATTATTGTATTGTTTGCGATTGTGTAGATTCATTGTGTTGAATCATGTGTTGATGTGTTATTACTGTGTATTGTTGGCCATGGATTATTGTATCTTTGGCTCTGCTCTGGGGGGGTCGTTGATATCAGAGCTTTGTCTCGGTGCACAGATAATTGGATATATCAAATGTGATATCAGACCTGTCTCGATACGCAGATGAGCAGAGCCACACCGCCATACTAACATGCAATAGCTTTGCAATAAATGGTTTATGGTCAATCTGAGCTGAAGTGTCTCAATTAAGTATTGTAGATGTACAGTGCATGATGATGTGAGACACATAAAGCAGGCTGGCATATGTCCAGGCATGGTATTCTGATGATGACAGCTCCATGGACACTCCAATGTGGTGTAAATCATACAGATACAGTATGGCGCCAGATCCGTGGTGTGCTGTTGTTTGCATACAAGCTGCAGTAACATAGCTGTAGTGTCTAAAGTCATACTGACCTGTTAAATGTGTCCCGCAGTAGTACACTGAAGTCATCCTAATTAGTCTGTGCAATGAAAGAATGGCTTTGAATGTTTGCCTAGATTCTTGACGGATTCCTCTGGTGAGACTTGAGAGTCATGTGTCTGCAAATTTGGGGTTGGGTGTTAACATTTGGCTGCTTTGACACTGGCAGTTGTTGTAACACAGTAGATGCATTGCTAAAGAAGACATGTCCCAAATTGTTCCCAGTTGTTGTGTGTGTAGGAGACTAGATTGAAATATCTCCCTCCAAACACATGTCTAAATAAATCCATGGCGCCTCAAACCTCCAAATATCCACTCGGCTCTAAAATAATAAGCTGAAGTGTCATATTACTGATTGCAGTGTTCAGTGTTTGTGTCTCCATATTGTTGTGTCCATTTTCCATTAACACAATGTTATGGAAATAATAATAAACAGTGTCCTTTACAGCTGAATGGACATTTGATTATCCCTTAAATACTTGTAATACTAATAATACTTTGTTGAATGAAAGCATCTTTCATCACACAGGTCCTAGCTAAAGTCAGTGGCTTGCATTGCATGTTGCTATGCTGAATGCCATATGCCAAGTGTGTTACTTACAACCACTCTGTGTGATTATATTTCCTCCTCAGGATCATGGTTTTAGTGAATAGGATTGATCTCTTGCCAGAGATGATTGTCTATACGTTTGGGTAGTGAAATATTTGGTTTGTTTTTTTCTTGTCGGATGATGTAACAGAACTGGAAAGTAGTACATCTCTCTGTGTGAACTGGTGGTATACTGTACGTGTTACTTACTCTGTTTGTGTGTGTCTCTCTCTCTCTCTCTCTATCTATCTCTCTCTCTCTCTCTCTCTCTCACACACACACACACACACTCTCCCAGGGTCAAGAAGTTGAGGGAGACCCTGGTGGCTGTGCAGCAGTTGGACAAGAACATGAGCAGCCTGCGCTCCTGGCTGGCTCACATCGAGACAGACCTGTCCAGGCCCATCGTTTATGACACCTGTGACGACCTGGAGATCCAGAGGAAACTCAACCAGCAGCAGGTACAATACTGAGGGACCAGCAGACCAAACAATAATGATCATGAAGGCATGATAGCAGCAGCACATTAAGGTTTTGGTTAACTATAGTGGCTGGTGGATTTCAGTATTCATCAGCTGATATCACAGTTTTGATACATTTGGGTTTACAATTAAAAGAAAGAACCTTCAAAGAATAAAATATGAAGCCACCACAAAATGTGATTACAAATGTTTATATTTTTTTATTTATTTTTAAGTATAAACCTCAATATTCTGATAATCATTGCTTTGGAGTGTTTGCTCCGTAATGTGTGTCTTCACGTCTTTCAAGCTCTTTAATTAGCAGAATATAAATGTTCAGATGCGTCACTCACTATGATTATCATTACTGTATCAGCTTAAATTTCATACCAATACCAATTTTGTTTCATCACTTCCAATTTCACTGGTTTATCCTGTATTAGTTCTCTCTCCTGCTTGGCTAAAATTGGTATCCTGACCTGTTAACTAAAGACCTGGAGAGACGGGGAGACTGCTACTGAACAAACACTCTATAGCACGCTCTCCGCCCATCTTCCCTCCCGCAAACACGGGCCAGTTGTGTTCTTAAAGACGCTTGGCCAAGCCAGACGCATCACGATGGATTATAACTTGTAGACTCCACAGTTGTAGCCTAGGCAGGTTCTTTACTCCTGTGCCACCGGAGCGCCCATTCCACAGTTGAGTTTCCCTATAGTAGCAAATAGCAATGATCTCGGAATATAGAGCTGTTTAACACTTATTTTAACAAAAACATATCACTTACACTTTAATTGTTTAATTGTATTTGATTTACTCACTGTATGCACACAACTTGGATAGACATGCAGACAAATACACATTTGTTCTTATGTTACGCAAGAAGATTGTGAGAGAAGAGAACGTGACTCACAAGCTGGTTAGAATAAAAACATGCGAACACTTGAGCCGAACAAAATGAGGAAACTACACTGGGAGAGTAGTACTACACTACAGTATGGCTCATGTAGCCTACGTACTGTATCTCTGGCTATTTGACTTGAGGTAGATCGAATGGCTCTCTCTCCGTATCCTTCTGCCAAGAGACGCAGGTCTAAATCAGAACCGGAGTCTGAGAACCTAGTGACCTATTTCCTCTCCATAGCTGGAGTTCACCACACGTGCACTTCCTACAGTTATATACAGCATTCTGTGTCTCATTGCAGACAGACAGAGTCACACAATCAGTTCACTGTGTGTCTGTTGCCCAAGGATGTGTTAAACAAACACAACGGATGACATTGCAAAAGGCTGATGTTTCTTTTCGTTCCAGACTAAACAAATCCATAGCCTTTTAGTTCGTTCTCATCCGTTGTTTTGTTGAGTTGTTTGCCTTTTTATTTCATTTACTTTATTCTGATGGTTTTAGTGAGGTCTATTGGCACCGTGCAAGTCTTTACGTTAAAATGCCTTTATTTGCATTTTAACGTTTTAACGAGCATTTTATTTGAAATATTCCTCCTCTCCAGGACCTGCAGAGGGACATAGAGAAGCACAGCACGGGAGTGGCGTCCGTGTTGAACCTGTGTGAGGTGCTGCTGCACGACTGTGACGCCTGCTCCACAGAGACGGAGTGTGACTCCATCCAGCAGGCCACCAGGGGTCTGGACCGTCGCTGGAGAAACATCTGCGCAATGTCCATGGAGAGGAGGCTCAAGTCAGTCTCCCTTCTTTGGATGAACAACGCTATAATGTCTCCTACACTGTACACGGACATAATGCACACTGTACACGGGTCTCCTTCTTCACTCAGCCACTTTGTTTACACTGTGTACAGTTTGGTACAGTAGCATCTCATTGTTTAAGTTTAATTCACAAGTGAAATTGGTACTTTTCAGGATACTCTTAGGTTATTTAAAATTGTATAAAATGTAGTTAGATTGTCTTTGTCTATTCTCGTTCATGAAAAATGAAT